>NW_023596474.1:0-107608 GCF_011947565.3 Pollicipes pollicipes
CGAAAGTTACATCTGGAACATTTGTTATCTAGACATATTTGAATCCCTCTTAGCCCTCCGTTAAACGTTTAGCGAAAACGTAAGAGCACAAGACAGTTCTCAAAAACAAACATAACAGAAAATAGTACGTTGATGTTCGCAAGTTGTCGAGTGCATTTGCAAGTAGCTTTATGCGCGTGGCAAAGATAGTAACAGCTTTATTCGTCGTAGAAAATGCCAGGAGAATGGAGACAGAAATGCATTGATATTTTGTCAACATGCCGTTATCAAAACGAATGGTAGAAGTGTCTTCATCAAAATGGCATCTATATCCCCATTCTCCTGGATTTTCTGCGAGGAATAAGGCTCTTACTACTGTCTTATCCATGTCGATGATCTTTTAAACCTATTGTATGTCAATCACGTGCATCTCTAATATAACCTACCCGCAATCAAAAGCACGACTCAAAGGTATGCATGAACAAATCACTCGATCGGAGCATGGGAAAAAGCTATCCTGAGTTGCCTATTGCGATAGTGTCGGAGGTAATGCATTTCTGATGTTTGAGACATGCATGACGCCCGTCATGCTCGAGGGACTGCAACATCAGAGCTCCACCTGCAGAGGTTGCTTCAACTGTATTGTTTTGCCTCTAGCGGTCATCCCAGGCAACTAGTTTTTGTTTGCGATTGCCTATAAGGTTAACACGTATTTTGAGTTGCTGAAACTCTCCGATGGTGATTTGGGGGGGGGGGACTCACATTATCATGTAGCATGCGATATGTGAACCGAATCATCGCAGCCGCTGTTTTTTGCCGCTGCATGTTCTTGGTAATCAGTTTTGTCGAGTGCTCATTTTACTGAATTGCAGAGGCTAGACAGGTTGTCTAGGTGCCCATTGACCCCATACCCTCTCAGGAACCATCTGGAATCTGTCTTCTGTCTAGGTGCCCATTGACCCCGTACCCTCTCAGGAATCATGGAATCTGGGACCCTGTAGATCTCTGAAACGCTTGCCACTGATTCCGATTTGTTGCTGACATGTCCGTTACGCTGTATGACACACCAAGTACAGGTTCAGTTAGAGGGTAATGTCCCGTCATATGGTGAAACATTGTTGATTTGTAGATGCTATCGGAGCTAGAAGTGGTTACATGTGGATATAGCTGCGTTTTACAGCAACTTAACGATACTATCACGTACAGGGTAAAGATTTGTGAAGTTGTGTCTGTGGAGGTAGCGTATTATAAAGCGACGAGGTCCAGGTTACAGTAGAGTCGCCTGCGGTACTTTATTACGGGACGAGAACACCGCACATGACCTGCACAGCCAAATAAAGATGAAATGACGGGTAGTTCCAAACCAACCGAAAGTTGCCGGTCTAAGTGGGTTTCGAAGCATCATAATCTTCCTCAACGCATACACTTTCCTCGAAGAATCAGCTGATTTCAATATCAGCTGAATATTAGCTGGCTCAAGATATTCAGCACACAGGTCCTTTTTTCAGTGCATGAACTGGCGCCCCGTCGGTAAGTCGTGGCCGACTCGGGTGAAGGAAAGACAACGTATCATTTTAACAGCATTGAAATATCAAAGCACAGCTTGCCACTTGAGATGATAAGCTATGCAGTGCTTTCTTGTTATATAGCTCTGTAGTGTTTTCTTTTACATAGCTATGTGGTGTTTTCTTTGGCATAGCTTCTGTAGTGTTTTCTTTTTAAGCTATGTAGTGTTTTCTTAAGATTGATGTGCGGGGAAGTCATGGTAAGTGCCCGAGAACTCAGCCCACCTACGATTCTCGGTGAGAAACCCAATTAACTTGTGTCTGGGACCAATGACAAAAAGTTCGCAAACTTCTTGCAATAACCCTTGATGAAAACAGATTACGTTAATCGGTAAGTGAACGCCCAGCTAAGTCGCAGAATAATGTTGAGCGTTGCAGCGTGGTCGGGTGGTCCCTTCTTATCCCATCTCCATTTTTAGCTAGCACCCCATGATCCCCGCCTTTTCCAGACTACCGACACCGGCTTCGACGTGCCACGCAGCGCCCACCTCACAGAGGACAAACACATAACATTTCGCCGCACCGTTTGTGGAGGACACTGACAGGCGCCTCGGACTTGCCACTCTTTCGGCGCCTTCCCACTGTTCCCATCGGCACTAATGGGGCACTTTAATGGGCCGGCCGCACAGCCAGCCGGGTGGTTAGCACACCACCACACACACACACACAAACACACACCACACCATCCCAACAACAACACCCCACACAACACCACACACACACACACACGCACACACACACACACACAACACACACACACACACACACACAACACACACAGCACAGCACACACACACAACACCACACACACACACCACACACACACACACACACACACACACACACACACACACACCACACACACACACCACACACCCACACACACACACACACACACACACACACACACACCCAACACACACACCACACACACAACACACCACACCCCACACACACCACACACACCACCCGGCACGCCACGGCATGCACCTCACGTACGCACGCACGCGTGCCCGGCACGCCCACTTGCACACACTACGCAGTAAACGCACGCATGCACGCAGGCACCTGCTCATCGCGCGCTATTTGAGGTGAGTAAAAGACCAAATAGGAGAAAAATTAGATGTTATATTCACTGAGCACGTTAAAAACATTTTCTCAAGTAAGCTTTCATTTTACGACTAGGTCATGTAATGATACACAGTTCAGAAACAACGCAATGCAGGCGCTTCCGAAAGCGGCGTCCGCATCGTAGGGCTGCCCATGACGCAAGGTGCCCATGGCGCCGGGTGTCCGTGACGCAGGGTGTCCATGACGCAGGGTGTCCATGACGCAGGGTCTCCATGACAGAGAGATTTGTGACGCAGGGTATCCATAACGCAGGGTTGTCCATGACAGAGAGTATTTGCGACGCAGGGTATCCATAACGCAGGGTGTACATGACGCAGGGTGTCCATAATGCAGGATGTCCATAATGCAGGGCATCCGGGGACCAGGATTGGTCGTATTGTGTAAACTTGAAGCTGGAATACTTCAAATATCTGTTTGTTATATAACGCCGTAGTTACCCGTCATCTCCTACGATGGTCTCAAATTGCAAGGAACGTCAATACGCCATTTTGCCCGACAAGCTCACACGTGTTGTAATCTGATAACTTAGCACGAATTTCACACCAATGCTCACACTGGCTGGCGTAATAGAAGTTAGATCCCTGCGCACACCACCAGCTGCCTAGATGAGTCCGGGGTCGTTCTAGAGCAAGCCTTACCGCTCACTCTAATAGGGAGGGTTGGCCAATGCAACCCCCCCCCCCTGCCCTAACGTTTTTCAAGCAAATCTATCTGGTATGCTGTGAAATCATGCCAAAATGTTCTGCAATCTCTTAGACATGCATTGCATAATTTTGACGCCAAGAACGTTTCCTCTAGCATTGTTTGTTTCCGAGCGGGCGGCTGTTTTAAGGAACACGACTTTCGCGGGCGGTGGGCCACGGCCGACTTCTTGAGCAATTCTGAAGACTTCTGCTGCTGCGGACTAGAGGAGCCTCTTTGAACACTTCATCCGCGCTTGACGGGCTTAGGGCCTTAAAAAAACGCGGCACAGTCACAACAACTGACGGTTGCACCCCTTATGCAAAATGTGAAATGGGGGATGCTGGTCTGCCAAACGTTGGGCAGTTGGAACGCAATCACGTTGGTGGTGAGGTCCACATTTTTAAAAGCCAGGCGTTGGTGAAGCCACGTCCAAATCGCGTACAAACTTTATCAAATAAAAAGAAGCGCGCGCTCATCGAAACTATCAAGCGCTTATTATTAACAATTATGAATTGTCATCAAATTTCATAGCGTGCGTGTATCTCGTGCTGTTTTAAAACACCGTACCACTTGTAGCTGATTTCTAACTGCTTGCGTGAAAATTAAGACAAGTTTCCTCGCTCTCGTCACTCTCTATCGTAGGGCAGGCAAAGATAGATCTTATGTGTCTATAGCTCAAATTATCCAGTACAGCATGCACATTCACACTCTCTCCACACCACAATGTCCACAATGTCCAGCAATGCAGTCCATTCACAACTACAGCAATTTTGCATATTCAAGTCGATGAGCGAATAAGCGCACATGGTAGCAACTGTTCGTCTAATACCGGGTGCCATGATGAATGCTAGCTCCAATCGGAAACGAGTCATGACCACGTGGTACGGAAATTATTGTGATTATTAACCAATGAGAAGTGGACAGGACATGGTACGATGGGCGGATAAATAATCAAAGAAAACGAGATCACCTTGCAATCCTGGGATTATGTAATGCAACAGTCGGCTGGTGAGGCGGTGAGGGTGGCTTTTTCAAAGAAAGCATCAAATCACATTTCGGATGGTGTGCATAGCTAAGGTTCTGACGGAACAGATGGTATGTGGCCAGTTATCTGCTTCCCAAGAGGGTAAGATGCCTCCTAGTGCCTGACCCAGAGACTTCTGAAGGTTCTAGAGAGTATATGTCTGAAGACACCTGGAGGTTTTTTTAGTAATGCTGGATATTTTACTGCCGTGATGTATACTTTATTAAGCCACCTGAGCCTTAATTACCACGCTGCCCGATTCAAGCGAGCTTGAATCCTCTAGAATTAAATCTACACGCCTTGCATAATAATGCAAAGCAATGGCATGCACACAACGGCACTTGAACGCAATGTGTAAGTACAAGAACAGGGAGTTTTTAACTTAATTAGCCAAGATAAAGGAACCAAGATCACATTATAAATGAGATAAGCATAGGCCTCCCGTTGGTACCCGCTGAGGGGTCTTACGATGGGTCAGCAGCCTGCCTGCTTCCACTGAGGGCCGTTAGCTCGGATCCACGGATAATCGCCGTCACAGTTGCCCATCAGATGGTCGGGAACGTGTCGGTCCTCGCATCCAGTCCTGCCAAGCCAGCACGTCTGTGCTCCTGGCAGCTCATCGGCCAACTGGCCAACAACCAACCCAGACGGCCACCCTTGGCGGGCGTGGCCGGGAATCTCGGCCGCTGGTCGACGGGTCATGAAAACGTGACCACCCTGACGCCTCACGCGTGATCACCCCTGACGCCTCACGCGTGATCACCCTGACGCCTCACACGTTGATCACCCTGACGCCTCACACGTGATCACCCTGACGGCCTCACGCGTGATCACCCTGACGCCTCACGCGTGATCTACTGACGCCTCACGCGTGATCATACTGACACATCACGCGTGATCACACTGACGCCTCCGTGATCATTTTTACCCACATTTACTCTGCGTAAAAATGCCCTGAATTGGCAGCATTTTAGCACGGAAACAAGCCACTCTCGATCGACATCCAGATGCAGTCCGGTGCAATACAAAGGCAAGGGAAGCACCGCATGGTAAGAGCCCGCAGCTCATAGCAGAGAAACAATGACAACACATGGATTTACATGGTTATACAAGTTAACTTCAATGAAAAGGACGTTTCAAACTGCAACGTCCTCAATTTTTACTGTGTTACCCCACGGATGAAGTAAGTTGTTCGGACTACGGTCCTCGTCGGACGTGTTAGTATGCGCACAACGCCTCGGCCAACTTAACTCTTGGGCCGTCGTCAGGTGTTATTGTGGTCTGCGTCCTTTTCGCTTAGCTGAGTTGACAAAACACTGAACTCGCGACCAGAAGATCTTGGTCCGAATATCAGCAATTAAAAATCACACAATTCGGATCGTGACATATAGCTGGATAAAAGTCAAACGTCGTCCAGTCCGTTTCTGGTCTCAATGACACCTGACAAAGACCGGAGTGGTACCTGGCCGAAATGTCCTGCGGATGCTAACACGCCAGACGGGGACGAGTAATGCAGCGATCATTCCATCCGATTATTCTATCCGTCCTATTACCGCACCTCAATCCTTCCGCGTTGCCCCAATTCGATCCTGACAGGCTCTCATGATTGAGCTCCAATATCCGGCGAGGGTCGAACGAAAACTGAAGCTGGAAAATGGCGGTGGCAGCGGCTGCTTGAAAGGTGACGAAAGCTTCTGATTCGAATGCATTGTACGCTCATAAAGTTAAAATGAAGCTGATGATGGCCAATCGTGTTCCGGCGGAACATGATTTCCGTTGTTGAAAGGCCAGGTGGTGCAAATATGGCATGGAATTGTCACGTCAGGCATAACTCGCTTCTTGAACACCAAACAGGTCATTCAAACAAATAGTTTGAAACGGCAAATAAAAAATGATGTGTGACGTTTGTAGTCTTCACGTGGGTACCTCTCCGTTGCGATGCATACATCCACCCCGAGATTTCTGAACGGAAAATTTTCATGCGCTGACAGGTGGCTATCGATCCTGAGATGAAATTTTTTCAACTAATTTGGGCTCATGACCTCACTTTTTCTGAGCGTTCGACAAATTTCAATCAGTTCTTCGTCCGGGTCAGGACATGGCATCGAGATTATATGAGCACATCTCAACATTGCCGACAAGGATGCAGGAATGATCAACTTCAACCTTAAGCCGCCTTCCGACCTACAAAATTACCGAAGTGAGCGTACACGTCACGGGTGGGAGCACCACTGGGGATTTAAGTATCGCCCGGGATGTGGTGGTACTACTCTGGGCTTTAGGCAATCGACTGATGTATAACAGCGCCATCTACAGCTGCCGCAGCCATCGACATCTTAAAGAGCGGACCATGTCAGGTCGAGCCCCATTCAAATGGTTATGAAGCATACAATCCGGGGGCCATGGAGTTGTGCGTACCTCTGAGGAGTTCAGAAGTTGACAGTCGGGTCTCGATCTTATCAGCGTCGAAATGAGCCCGTCGTCAGTGATTTGATCGATCGACGCTGATTTGTTTGAACGTTCTGCAAACCTTTTAATGTCCCATTTGATTAATGGTGTTTTGTTATGCCTTTTTCTAGTAAATATTAGTCTTGTCTCATAATCAAGACGTCTAGGGATCGTTAAATTGGACATTCTCCACGACGACGGGCGTTGGTCTGAGGGCATGCTGTTAATCATGATCAACATGATGCCATCAGCGACAGTGCTGTGTCGCGTCTTCGCTTTAACTTTTACGAGGATCCGTAGCCACCCATTCGAGAGGCGCCCATTCCCATCAAAGCTCACCAGGCACACACTGCCATTTAACGTTTCCTTAGATTTCCTTAGATTTTTTCCCTTAGATTTCCTTAGATTCCATTTCCTACACTTATGTAGACGAGCAGAGGGAAAATGGGTAACCGTTTGGTGCGGTTCAACGAAATACCTGTGGCTTCGTATCCCTGCAGCCAATGCAGTATCTCCTCGCCACAGAAGGAGTGTAAGCACTTAACACGGTTCAACAAGATGGCTGTGGCTTCGTGACCCTGTACGACAATGCGCTTTCTCTTCGCAGGGCAGAAGCTGGCTGATGAATTCTCTGGTTTTCTGGACACATTTTCGCACCTTTCGACTGATCTATGTGAATTTAAAAATGATAAGCTAAGGTGTGATTTTTTTTGATGAAGTGAATTAGAATTATAAAATTATGAAATAGCTGTCATCCGAAATCATCAGCTTTAAAAGTCTGCACACCACAAGGGTCCGAAAATCGCCACCTCACAACAAACTCTGGACACTTTGGGCATCATATTGTCTAACCAGCACTGAAAGTGTGAGTGGCTAAACAGTGCGTGCTCTCCAATGTCTGTGTTTTGATCTTTTCAAAGGGTTTCCTGATGCCAAGGCCACATCCGGTCAAATATGAGGCTAGCGATGGAATACCTTACTGAACCATTACATCACTGATCGAAGTGATATGAATTGGTCAGTGGTGACGTAACACCATTCGGTAATGCAGATTCGGTATGGTATAGCCTTGTTTGACCTTATTTGACCAAAGAATCACTACGTAAAGATGTAACAATCCACGCATACCAGTTCAGGTAGATTCTGCCACCCTTCACATTCTGCCACCTAATCAGACATGCCTTTTAAAGCCACTGTCATGTAGTAGGTCAAAGTTCGGGCATGAATGTTAGTGAAGGCAATTGTTAACGAGCTTTTAGGTTAATGCAAAGATAGCGTGTTAGACAAGGTCGTACAACTTTAAGATGGTTTCTTATGCATCTAAACAATTCAAATAATGATTCCTCTAACTCCATTGATCTCGAGCCAGCTATTCACTATTAAGGTCAGATCAAAGACAAAACTATGCAGCTTTCTTACTTGGAACTTATCAACTAACTTCATATAGAATTTCTTGATAATAAACATGTCAGCGGATTTCTTACCTTGACTGCATGACGGTGGAAGCAGATTATTGATCCAACGTGTTCTCGATCATCCTTTGATTGCAATGCGATATCGCCCTTGGTTATTATTGACGGTGGCTTTAACTATGAATTAAAATGTCACATGCCATGCCAGCCGTCGAAAACTACTTAATTAGCGAACGGAATTTTCCAAAGCGCAAGGTGAATTGAATGCGGGAAGAAAAGTGAAGAGCTGATTCAAGAGTCAAGGTTTAATACTGAAGTCAAAACCTGTCATCGATGTCATTCGTCCCGTTTTACAGGGTCGCATAATAACATGTCATGCGACCCTCTGGTCACAACACCATGCGGTTGCTGTTCAAACTACTGCAGCCGAAGAGGGCCGGTGTGCTCCAGCTCATAACCGAGGTGAAACAGTTAATGGGTTGGATACGTAGAACGTAAGAACAGTGGGACAGTGGGTTCAACAGACCATGTTCCTTAAGACATCTTTACTTAAAAGATTATCGACACGCCCTGGCTACATTTCAATATTTTTCATATTGCACTACCCTAAACTGAAGGCGGCATCACGTGCTCGAATTTATTTGTGGATAGCATTTTGCTCAATGTTATGACGTCGCAAGTAGTTAAAGCGAGACAATTGAAAATATTTGGACCTTCCGCGATTCGTTGAGCTGAAAAACTACCTTCTAGAATCTGAATTTCTCGCCAAACAGAACTATAAACACATTTTGGTATTTTTTATTCTATCATGTAACAAAGCCATTTCCGCAACAGCGAGACCACTGAGCTACCAATGCAATGCAATGCATTGAAAATATTTATTTCACAATTCATTGAAAGGGTTTATGCAATCGGCATTATAAAACAGACCCTGTAACAGTATTGCCTGACAGCGGAAGTGGTCTGCGCGAAGGGGATCAGCCCAACTTTGATGATCAGGCAGAATCTTTTTACTTCTTACTTGTGCATCCGTATAGCGACTCAAAGGTGCTCATTCTGTGAAACCAGCTTCTGTAGGTATACCAGAAAATGAGATAGCAATAAGCTAAAGCTATGCCGTTTTGCAGGGCCGAGTGGCTCGGAATTTCCACTTGTGTAGCTCATTGTTTACCTCCTAGGTCTATATTTCAATACATAGCCTAATGCCGTCAGAAACCGGGTGCTACGGTGCTTCATGCCAGATGTGTACTTACAGTGTCACGCGTGGACTACCGGGCAGCAGGTCAGCGTGGGCTTTCAAACCGACTAGGTGGCAGCACAAGAACAATTCGGCCCACCAGTAGATGGCAGGTCGGTAGTACGTCCCTTCGAGCCGTGAGTTTGTTCACGTCTCTGAGATGGGGGGATGAATCACGGTTGTGGGACCGATAAAACTGGTATCTGGATTGGATAATCTCATTTGAAAGTGGTACCTTCAATGGGAAAACGTGAAAACTCGCCTTTTGAGGGGCACAACGTGCAGGAGCAACATGACACTTCATAAAAATTGGAAGGGACCATGCCCCCCTCCCTCACAGTGGCTACACCCATGGCGCTTACCCACTTCAACTGATTTCAAAGCGTACTTCAGCACCACTGACCACGAGACGCTTTGCATTGCTCGAATTCCGCACTTTCCGTGCGAGCAGATAGGTGTGATCTTTCATGGGTTGACGGCCAACGGTCAACAATATGGGCAAGAATGCGAGAAAAAGAGATCGATAGATCAAAGTCAGATTGCTGAAAGTCAGTCTTCTGCTGTAGCACTTTCGGCGCAGTTTCTCTACAGTGCCGTGCGATGTCCCATAACCAGAGGGAATGGGATAGATAGAACAGGTGTTTTCTGCTCGATGCTGTGCAGTGAGCAGACTTAAAGATGCTCATCCTGTGAGACCAGTTTCTGCAGGTATACCACAGCATGGGAGAGTAATAAGTTAAATCGATGTCAGGCTAAGTGGCTTGGGATTTCCACTTGTGTAGCTCACTGTGCACCTCATAGGTCTATATTTCAATACAAAGCGCAATGCCGCCAGAAACCGGGTGCTACGGTGCTTCATGTTAGCTGTGTACTTACAGCGCCACCTGTGGGCTAGGTGTTAGATGGGCCGTGAGCCGTTCTGCTAGATGTTGAGATGTGAAGTCACCACTCACTCACACAGATACTCCGCAAATTGAGATGCAGGGGGATTATTCACAAACTTTATCTACTATTCTGGTAATTCTGACACGACCAGTCTTGCAGCAACTCTGACGTCATCAAAACTTTCCCTGACGTATTCAAACCATCACGCATTGAGGGGCATGTTTACTTGAGCTTGCGCTGACTATAGCAGCCTTTCAAAACTTGAAGTGTATCTATAGTCACAAGTGAGCGTTTTCCATTATATCTGACGCTTGTCTCAGTTTATTCAAGCATGGAACATTCTGTTTAACAAAGCTAAGCATTTTGTAATGGTGGGTCTAATCCAGGAACGCCTGGCATTGAAAAGCACATGCTTGGCAACTGCTACGACATGAGCTACAATGAGCCATTGCGCTCATCGAAAATGGGTGGAAATCCTGTACGTTCTGGACATTGTGTTGGCTCATAAAATTTTGCATATCTATCTAACTAATGAGACAACGCAATGAGATACAATCAAGTGTCACACGGTGTCAGGAAAATTGCACTAAATAGTACAATATTCTCTTTATCTCCACGACCAGTCATAAGCAGAAAAGCGTTCGTTGTGAGAATCTTCATTAGCATCTAAAACTGGGAAGTAACACAGTGAGCTGCAGTACGGATCATTTTAAATTTCACACGGACAACGGGTCAGACGATTGTACATGTCTGTGTTACTTATTGTCTATTCCATTTATATAATTGACATTTACCTTCGTGCTGCTCAGAAATGAGGGCATCAATGCCCTTTTCAACCTATTGTTTTCTCGAAACAAAAACTGAATACCTTCACGAAGACAAGATCGCATATACGAGTTTTGAGGCTGTCTCTGTCGGCTATCGGATTTGGTAAACTTTGAACAAAGCCAGGATGCTCCAGGTATGCATAAGACTTCTTGTAACAAGCTTTTACTCTAGCCCCGCCGTTACCCGATTACCGATGAATAATTATCCAACATATTTAGTTTTGTCTTCTCCCAGCTGCAACATTTTGGTATTTTGCTGTGGTGCGGATAACAAGTACAATTTTATTGCAAAGAAACTCATCTTTGATTTAATAAACTTCGACAAATTTGCACAAATCAAAACCTACATCATTCCAGAATGGGCTTTAAATCTTTTCGGATTTCCTTCTTAAGTGAAATGCATATGCTATAGGAACCTACAAAATATAATTCAAAGCGTTTAAGAATCCGGAACTTCAGACGTTCAGAGGACGTTAAGACGTTTCATGCAGTAAGTATTCCATGGAGACGTTTTGACTGATGACGTATCATATACTAACACAATTATTTTACGAACCGTGCAAATGGAAAAACAACAGAACGTTAAATAACAATAGAATAGAAAACATATAACAATACCTCGACGCTACAGTGGCAAATAACCATACAATGACACAAGAGGACATAATGACAAAAAGCGGTCAAGCGGACAATGGGAAGGGAAAATAAATGAACGTAAAATAACAAAAGATAAAAATAAATCAGGTATCCTCAGCCACCTAATCGTGGCCAGCTGCTGCCGTTTTCGTTTACAGAAGGTTTTAGGTCACGAAAGAAAGCCTTGATTCATGTTTTCGTTTAACGTGCTTAGAACGCCTCCATCCATATCCCCCCCCCCCCCCTCCGCATGGCACGAAGAACATCAAACTCCGTGACAGGTCAGGAAAAAGACCTACTGCCGTGTTAATACTCTCGAAATTATGACCGCGCGTTGATAATTGGAAACAAATTTCCGGAACGGATATACTTTCTTATGAAGAGGCCAAACGTACGGTGCATGTGATTTGATGCATTGCATAGTTGAATGAGCAAGTGTTATCAAATCCAGAGACATACGGAAGGCGCATGCCTCTCATGATGGCACGGGCTGACCTTTGTAGGGCGGTGAAGTGTTGTTCATGAATTACGCTACGCATTTTTGGCAACTTCCAGCTCTCCCTCTCCCTTGTCACGTACTGATTACGAGGGGGAACTCCGCCCCCCCCCCCCCCATTGGCATGTTGCTTGTCATTTGAAGCAGCCATCGGTACCAGGACTTGAGGTATTAACAAGTAATAGACTTGTAACATGTTTTCAACCGCACCTGACGGTAACTTAATGCTGCCCAAAATTCCTCTCCGATGCGACGCTTCAACAACGCTGCATCAAAAAGCACATCCCCACGCATAGCTTAGTATATGACGGCTCCGAAACATAGCTGGTTTGGTGTGAACCATAATTAGTGAGGTCATTCTGACTGTCTGACTGACTCTCTTCTAGCGTGGCATTGAGCTCGGTCCGTTGTTTCCACTTGAATGTGGACGGTGTGCCATGTCCTCAGAGCATCTTCAGTAGATGCATCAGGGGCATCCGCGAACTTGGCATGGAGCTAGAACTGTGCAGTCCGTGAACTGGATGAGCCGGGTAACAATTGAACCTGAGTTTATAGAGCTGGAGTGGAGCGCTGCTGAAACTGCTGCAAGTGGGTGCGCAACTGTCGGCGGTGGAGCTAGCTACATGGCTGCCGTACACTGTGGAAGATAGCGGTAATGTAATGGTTAAGCTGTGCGTCTGGGAAAGCAGAGGACACGGGGTCTTATTCCCCGCGGTGGTCGCCCCTCCTGCACGGGTGAGAAGGACGACGCCCTGCAGCTTACAACAGCTGAATGCGTCGGCACTCCCCAATGGCCACACACAAACAGACACGAACAGAACACACGCACCCACAGAACTAGAAGAAGAGAGACAAGACGAGAAGAGAGAGAGAGAGAGGAGAGAGAGAGAAGAGAGAGAGAGACGATGAGAGAGAGAGAGAGAGAGGAGAGAGAGAGAGAGATGAGAGACGAGAGAGAGAGAGAGAGGGAGAGAAGAGAGAGACGAAGAGAGAGAAGATGAGGAGGAGAGGAGAGAGAGAGGAGAGAAGGAGAGAGCAGAGAGGGAGAGAGAGAGAGAGAGAAGAGGAGAGGACGTTGTTGCGCGTCAGAGACGTGTGCCGATCATGCGAGGTTTTTACACCCGTTAACGCTGTCAGCCAGCCAGCTTCACTTGGAAGGTCCTGCGGTCGAACCGACTCGGGGCTGACTCTGGGCAAGTCTGTGCTGACGCGCTGTTGGCGGCGCCTAGAGATGCCGTGATTGAGCGCTCGGGCTAAAAAAGGTCTCCACTTTGCATTTACATCGAGCTCTTCCAGCTCCCGGAGCCAAGCGACGATCGCTTTTCAAACGTCGTTCCCTGCATACGTCCGCAAACATTCGCAGACCACTGATTCAATTTCTAGGTTATGATTGGGTCCTGAAATCGCAATCGTAATCTTAAAGGCTGCCCCACACTGGCTACCTTTTGCCGCGATGCGTTGCAATCTGATACTTCATGGAATAGAACTGAACAGTAGCATAGCTACAACAATCACGCGCGACTTGTTCCAACAAACCAACGGCGACAAACCTCATCGAGCCAAAATGGCACACAAATTGTATTTTATACTACGTATATACTATGCACACACACACACACACACAGACACACTACATATATATATATATATATATATATATATATATATATATATATATAATATATATATATATATGCATGTATATTACTATATTACATTATATATATATATATATATATATATATATAGGCATATTATTATTGACCTTGTCAAAACCTTGGCAGTGACATCGATTACCTATTAGGATGAGTGTTAAGACGCTCCGGCGATTTAGGTGAGTTCTGGAGCTCTGGCCGCCGAAAAACTAGCCAGTTAAACTTGGGGCGGCTTTAAAGCAAATGTCCCACAATTGTATGTTTTTATTTTTAACTCGGATTAATATATTGAAGATCGTTGTGTGCAGTCCACAACCCCGACCTTCTTAAGACCAAACATCCTCTAGTTTCCGAGCTGAACGTCTGAAGGTGTGCAGACTACTTCGTTCAGACTATTTCAAAGTCACTCAGGCTTGCGTGATGCCATAAAAACGTCGTTCAAACGTTGCCCCCCCCCCCTATTTTCTATGCGACGTTCAAGGCCAAGAGGAATATGATCGTCACATCGTTCATGTCTGGCGTTCGGGAGCACGGGGTCCAGATGTAACGAATTTCAAATAGTTCTCAATCAATGCTGTGCAGGCAGTGCACGTTTCAAACATGAATCACGTTTGTGCCATATAAGACGAGAATTTGGACACGGGCACTAGGTGTTACGTAAATACGACTTGGAACCAAGTAACTTCAGAATAGAGTCATAACCTACGTATGAATATAAGAAAAAAAACTTAAACTCACCGGCAAATATGCAAGAGCACTACAAGAACGGGGCAAAACACGAGCTCATCGCACTATTTCCCTTCGGCAAATGCGTGCAGCACCCCCACCTGCCCCTCTCGGCAGGTTGAAGCACTACAAGAGAGTGCTAGCGTGCAATTTTGCGTAGTCAGTCGGCAGCACCCCTAACGTTTCGCAATCGTTCTAGGACACAAACAATGCCGTTCTGGGTGGTATCTGTACTCAATAGAGAATGGTGTTGTCTCGAGCCTTCTTTTCCGCTTAAAAGTATGCCAGCACTTATCAGTGAGATTATGCCGTCATCTCGGATGCTTGCCTCGATATCTTCAAGTGTGGAACATCCCCTTTAACAGAGGCACACTTGTAAATTTCCAAAAGACATGCACGCCAGCTGAACAAATTACGGTAATCCGGAAATAATTAACGGCGACCCAAGTTTCGCAGTGGAAAGTGCAACACAACTGTGTCAAAATGTTTATTGCTCTCTGGGTTCAGAGGTTTAGCACTCCGCCCTGCATGATTTTCGATTTCATCGCCGACGTTGTTGGTCCCAAGTGTCAAACGTCATTCGCCAAGCCGTTTTAACCTCTCTCTAATGCCCCTCAGAGACCTTTCAGGTCTGTTCCGAAATAACTTTTTAACGGTTATGAGCACGAAGCTGAGATTTTGGGTACCTGCCTTCACATAGGTTAAAGGCATGCACAGCTTCGAAGTTTTTGCCTCAATGGTTTATGACCTATGACCTATTTCCGGAGTTGATTGCTTAAACATTACGCTCAAAGGGGCTAGTTATATTTCTTTCTCGCCAGAAATGGACAGCAAAAAAGTTTTCCGGGTTCTTCGTTTTATCCTTACCAATACCAAGTGTTATTGCTGTCGCTCTGTTGGCTTTTGTAAAGTAAGGTCATTCAAGATCAAGTTAGATATACCTTCGACAGTGACTAGATTTGGCCGTTTGAGGATCACACGATTTAAACATAAATGGCAGATATCTTGCGGTTTTGTAAGGCCTTCCTAGCCCTGTTCTCGTCATTGCTATGTAAGCTGCAGCTCAATCAATGATGTTTCAACAGCAGGCGCATATGCAAGAATTAACACTGGGGACATACACCACCAATCTTCACCTCCACCCCAGTCTAACGCGCTCAGTTAAGCAGCACATCTCTTCGCTCTTGCTCATCGGGGAATAAATAGGTGTCATTTCGCGGAGCGCTCGACAGAAAGGAGCTCATATTTGCGTCACAGCTCGACATGAGGCCCCATTGGCCAGAGAGCCGCCTCCGGTTACATTATGGTCGTCGTTGGAAGCACTTTCACCGGTGCCCGGGGCGTGTATGCTGATTCTTGCTAGAATGAACTCTAGGTGGGCCACGGTTCTGAGCTCTTCGTCAGTTCCTTTTCCGCACCTCCAATCGTTGAGCCACAATACTCTCGCTCGCTGGTCCCCTTTTTTGTCAGTCCGTGTCCCACAGTGACCCTGACTGGACGTGCGCGAGGTCAGCGACGCACCGCCCGCCGCAGCTGCACGCCGCGAGGGAAACCCGGCCACGGGCGCTTGGTTATTGCTGAGCTTGGGCGGCTCGACCGATGCAAACGAGCCTGTTGGAGAAGTTTGGCGAACTTGCATTTATGGACCGAGAAATGTGAATGTGAAACGTGGAGCTGAAGGTAAGGTGACAACCTTTTGATCGTGAAAAACAAATCGAACTGCAACAACTATTTAGGCAACCTGTTACTGCTGGGTTGCCTATTTGCCTTGTTCTGTGGCATTTCACTGGACCCGGAGTAAATCAATCATATGCCCTAAGCAAAAGAAGGACATGAATGTTCGCAGCTCTCAGGACCGCGGGGCCTCATGTCGCCAGAAGTCCTAGCTGGCCGATGAGATGGGTCGCGCCACTGAAGGATCCAGCCGTGGCCAAGAGATGGTCTGCTCCGTAATGGGCCACCCCCACACCGGGAAGAACACAGAAAAAAGAAGTAAGCGACCGGGATAGATCTCCAGGGACTCAGAGACGGAGGTCTTCTCTGATCCTGAATGGGCGCATGTCCCAGCGGTGTCTGCTCCGAGCTCCTGGGAGCATGCTGTCGTAGTTGGCAGTTGGTATCATGTGAACAAACACGAAGGAATCCGTCGCTCCGGCAAGAGCTGGTCGGTATTAGGCGGAGGGTGCTCGACCAGGAAAAACATTTGACGAGCAGGGCGTGGAGCTGGATTATCTTGGGTCTGCTGTAGATCAGCGCAACACCAGGATCCCAGGACTGGAAGGGCCCGTCGTGAAGCTGCAGATGAATATGAGCCGTCCGTACCTCACCTTCGCAGGGCCACGTGTCACGCCGTCTATCCAGGACCCGTGGGAGAAGAACGTGAAGGAGGCCGCAGTTAAGACCGTGCGTAAACACTTACCGGACATTGAGGTGAGCACCGATGACGTAGCTGAGAGTTACCTCATGCGGAGGGGGAGGAAGTTGTCTGTCAATGCCAGCGCGTCGGTCTAAGCAGTGCGCGGGATGAAATTCATCATAAACGGGTTACATTAGGTAGGGACAGGAATGGTTGGCTGCGTGACAGAAATGAACAGCTGTGCAACAACAACAGATTGCACAAGGCGGCGGAAGCAGCATATCCTCAACTGCGGAGGGCAAAACGAGAGGGTACTTTCTGTGGTGTGTTCACTCGGCAGGGACATGTTTTCGTTCGCCTGTTTGGAGACGGCCAAATAAGTGAGCGAGTGAGCAGTTCCGAAAATCTGGACGATGTGCTGCATGTGGCCCAGACATGGTAATCGTAGCTTTCTTGCCTTATGTACTGGTGCTGCTCCTTCACGCCGCTGATGTGTAGAGTTTGTGGTGGGTTTATCGGTGCGTACGCGCGATGGCTGCATGCAGTGTGTTTTACCGACGCTCATGCCGACGGATCTGAGACCGCCTGTGCGCTGCGTTGCACTGGAAATTAGCTGCCGTCTCGACAACTATGATTGCCGCCATGGCAAATCAGCTGACCGGTGTGGAGACTCGCGCACCTAGACCATTGATTTGGCTGAAAACCGAGTTCGTAGGGCGTTATCCGCCGCGCCGGCTGTGTGGCGTCGTGAGCGCGAAGGCTGTGCTTTGCGAGACAATTGTGTTGCTGGACGTGTCGATTGTAGTCGCAGCATGGAAGTTATTAAAACAATGACGTTTTTTAACCCTCAGTTTTTTACATTGGAAAAGGTATGTCTGATGTAAAATTGGAATTTTTAATGTGTGAGGATCGCGACAGAGATGTAAAAGGAGGGCAACCTTCCATTTTCTGCATACATTGCACCCAAATCACATAGCAGTATTGCAGGAGCCGCATTCAAGGCCATCGGACTTTAAAAATTGGGAAGCCGAACGGGTGAGGATATTCTGTTTGCACACAGCCCGAGATGTGACGAATCAGGCGCAGCTGTCTTGCTGCCAAAGTCCAACGCATGCATTTGTGCAGGAGGTTTGTGTTGTGGCAGCGGTGGGCGACTCCTTATCATCGACCTGCAGTTTGATGCGTTTCCCGTATATATTTTTGCTGTTTGTACACCAACCCAAGGCTATGGCAGAGCTTAGAGTTTTACGAGAGTAAGCGCGAGAAACCGGAGGCATTGACTGCTGATGACATGAATTTTATTTTGATATGCGGGAGCTGCAACGCACATCCGCGTGAGTTTGATGTCAGTGCAGAGCCACGCCGGGCCAAACACGCCACGAAAGCCCCGTCGCATCTTCTGAAGGATCTTCGTGTGGTAGACGTCTGAGGGCTGTTATTTCCGGACACTGCTCAGTATGCCTGGTGCTGCCTTGAGCCGCCACAGCAGTCCCCGATCGATTTTGTATTTGTTAGCAAATATCAAGTTCAGAACTACACATCACAGACATTCAGCCCCGAGTGCTAATTGATCAAAGCGTCGTTACTTTCGAGGCACCCTTGCATCCCGCTCATACAGGGCCGGGGTTGTGGCGTTTCAAATAACTTGCTTTTGAATGACGAAAAATTTGTGCGAAAAGGCCACGCGGGGATCAATGTGGCACTGAGAGGAGTAGACATTTATATGAATGTTGAAGATCTGGATCTAGGGTTAGAAGTGATGTTTGTTAAAATGAGGCAGAACAGCTGCAGCATTATTGTACCGATAACAACTCCCGTACCGTTAAACTTCCTATAGCCTTTCCTAGTTTCCAAAACCTAGCATTATGATTCGCCAGTGTCTTATGACCTTGGTTTGTGTGGCCAGAAAGACTAAACAGAGAAAGAAGAAGAAGAAGAAGTCTCTCTGTTCGTTTGGTGCAGCACAAATCCAGACTCCGTTTTGTGGTCAGCTGCGGGTAGTCTTCTTCCAAACTTTAAGCACAATGGATGCTTTGTTGCCTAAAATTGCAACAGCCAAGCATCCCCATCGCTAGGAAACACTGCATGGCACCCACTTTGTTTTTGTGAAGTATTCGTGTTGGTTCTGTGATTCCGCCTCACAGTGGTCGTAGTTACTGTGGGCACCACGGTCCATTGATATGCGGTAAGTTCCTCAGCCCTGGCAGTCCACTAAGCGTTCAACGTATTTTCGTTCACACGACAGGTGAACCAGTGTTTCACGCAATTTTGTCGTAAATTTAACAAGAATCCTTCCGCGTGGCTATTTTGGGACCTACATCTACCTGTGTAAGCCTGAGCTCAATCAGGGCAATGGTTTAGGGGCATAGCCTCGAACATTTTGGAGAGGTCACCCTGTAAGTTCAACTCAAACTGAAGCCGACCTTCTTGCATGCCGTCCCTGCACCGTTTTATTAATGTCCTGTACGTACTTTAGGGTAACAATGAGCCCCATTTTACACAAAATCTAGCAATTTATCTTCAAAAATGTATTTGTGGTCGCAAATTATCAGATCATCATCAGTTATATGTAAAGCGAGCCCTGCGCACCGGTACACGTGCCAGCGGAGCCGACAGACAAGATCAGCCTCGCGCATCAATTTGCTAATGATCGAAAGAATTGTGGCCATTACGATCATTTGAAAGTAAATTCAGCGGCTTTGTTAAAGGTACCTTTATTGTTGATCGGGATGATCGTACGAGGCGTCACCAAACTGAGTCGGGATATGCACTGCAGGATACCCAGGCGGCCGCCCCGGAAAAGACGGCTGCCAGCGTTGCGACATATATTTATATTTTTGTAGATAACAAACTGGGCGCGTGGTCACGCGCAATGTGTGATCATTTGATTTGGCTTGTCTGACAAGGAATTTGATATTTTAGTAACTTGTGACGCCTTTAAATTTAGAGTAGAAAATTCAGCCTTTTTTAATCTTATTCGACCAACAACGAATTGAATAGCTGCAAAACCTCAGGCTACAGTAACTGGGGACACATTGCCAGACTGAACAATTAGTAGCACCATAACCCTCCATACTTGTATTCTTATGATTTAGATGTTCCATTTTTTGATGGGACAGCTGCAACTACTCTGCCCCAGCCCCAAACATGATTGGGGTCACCAACACCGGCACCTACCGGGAAACAAGTGCCGGCCTTTGGAAAATAATAATCAAAAAATATATTGCGTTGTTTCTGAGTTGCCGCTAGAGGTTGAATAACTCACTTTATTCCGTCCGAAGAAATCACTCCAAAACGATGGACCAATCCTCATCCCCGTGCCTAAGTTCAATCTCTTGTCGTTATATAGTTCTCAGCAGCGCTATGCACTTTGAGAAAAGCAACATTCGAAGTCGTTTGTAAAAGAGGGAAGGGCTAGTTCTTTTAAGTCTGCAGAGCAATAAGACAGGGGTTGTGTGTTGGCAACAAGCTTTGCTAGGGAGCAGATGGGGTTCGCAGGTTTTTTGTCGACATTTACAAGTTTTAAGATATTCCAGTTACACAGCCGTCTTCGGAAAAGTTGTATTTAGCAGGTGTCCCCACAAATTCATCAGAACTCTTCAGAATAAACTCTAAATATCTTAAATTATACAAAGTGCGTCAAAAGTGTTTTCACTTTTCTGTAAGGTGTATCAATTTTTCTTACACTCTCCAACTCCACATCTGGTCTTTTGCATTAACGCATCTTAAATTGAGGTGTTTAGGAAATTGTTCACCATATATTCATTGGCGAAATTAGTCATTCAAAAATTGGTCACAATATAGCAGCCATTATCGAATTTTATTAACACAAAAATAAGACACCTAACGTAGACATTCTTATTGATAGAGGGTTATCCTTAAGCCACCAATCCTTAAGCCACCAGCCTTATCCTTAAGCCGCCAGAGGGTTATCCACCCCAACATCCTTAAGCCACCTTTCCCGTGTGCGTCAGCAAGATGCCAGTCGCCTTGCAAATTGTCCCAAGACTTCTTGCGCTGAGCCGATGAGGTCAGGAAACTGAGCCGCTCACTCCAACTGCATTCGGTAGGAGGTTAAAAAACTTAAAGAAGTGTGCCTTCATTCAACGTCTAGCTCCTGAGGCGGTAAGTGATATCGTACCATCCTTTTGAAACCCCTGTTCCTCGTTGTCAAAACGCTGATATTCTACAATGAGCTGTACGAAACACCAAGAGCTTGCTGGTGATAGCGGAGGGAACGCTTGTGCGTTTCTTCAAATTAATGAATGAAAAAATGAATGAATGAAATTAATGAAAGAGTGCTGTCTGCGTTTTGAGCTGCTCTCGGGTGCCCAGAATGTCCTTTGCTCAGATTCTACGGTGCCGTCTTCCTGAAGTTTTTTTCTGGGCATCCTTAATATGCAACTGCCACGCATGTTTGAACCTTGTTTTGACGGAAGTTGTCCGGTGTAATGTGCTTCACCTAATGTAATTTTAAGAGTTGAAGGTGGGACTAGCACATGCCGGTTTAACACAGTCCTGTAGACAGAGCACAGACTTAGCATTTGTGGGGCAGGCTACAGGTTCTTCTGCCAAAAGGAGTCTGTAATTAACCGGTTCATCGCCCGCATTCAGTTTTGTATGTAACGAATGTCGACGGGGCGGGGACGTGAAGGTGCGCTTCCCGGACCCTCGGCGCGTTTTAGTTTCAACACCCGGCATTTTCATCACTCTCGACTGGGGAAAAATCTAGCTTTGAGGTCAAGGGCATACAAATATCACGGATCGTTCAGGAACAGGATGTTGCTTAAAGGGAGTGTTCCACCTTTGGGACATCTGCCAAGCACATACCCGAGTGAAACCTCACGTCCAGTTACACCACATAATAGCACCGGGTAGTGCCACTGCGGCACCATCACGATGTAATAAGGGTTAAAAATTAATCATTTTTGGGCCTAAATTACGCTGTCAACAATCTGAAAGAGCACCTTGCTTCCTCCCTGCAATTCTGACAGCCGTCGTCATGATGACGGCAGAATCTGCTGGGAGCCGCTGTCAGCTTTACTGAATGACGTTAGTCAAACGAACGCTTGTGATTGACATAGCGGACAAGGCCCAGTTACCGAGAAGTGCGTTGGTTAAGGTTTGAGCCGGTGCCTCAGTTTTGACCGTGTAATTCTCTTTTTCCCACAGCCGAAGTGCTCTTCGAAAAGCGTCACTGTATTAAAAGCCATAGGGAGGAAATCAAAGCCAAGAAGGGAATCAATAGCTTAATGTTCGCTTATCTCAAATCTTATGGAGGGTAGACCTGTGAACTGTACCAAGTAATCTTTAAGATAGCTATTTCAGTTTGAGCCCAGTGCAAAAATTGAACATTCCTTTTAAATTTAGCCACGGCTATAAGTGAGTTATTTTACAAGATATAATGCTTACTTTTAAATATCTTCCGATGTGAAACATTCCCTTAAATAAGAGGACTTGGCACATCCAATCCGTAGTTTAATTACATTCCAAAAGCGGTGGCCATTCACCTTCCAAACACAAAGGCCCACTTGACGAACGGCTGCAATGTGCCAGCACTTTATGAGCAGGTTCACGCTGCGACCACATGCTGGTCTCGTCGCGGTGGTCCGCTGCTGTATATTCGTGTTATAACGGCCGGCTGGCGGCGGAGCATTCGTCACCCGATCCCCTCCCCCTCATGATCCCCCCCCCCCCCGCTCGTAAAGCTTCAATTGTCGCCGACCACGACCGAGGTCGACACATATGGCGGTTGGTTCACCGCTAGGCATGACCCCTGACCCTGCCTAGTGACCTGTGACCCGATCAAACCAGGCAGACAACAATCCATCAGCGCGACGGAAACGGACGGACGCACGACCGCGCACGGATGCCGCCCGCCTCCTGGGCGGGGACGGGGCCGGGGGCGGGGCGGGAGAGACGGGGACGATATTGATTGGGTGGGCCCTCGCTCCGCCAAATGGTCTCAGTGTGGAAATCCATTTGCAGTCCGCACGTTTTTGCGGCCGAATTGCCGAAATTAAGAGGAAAACGGCGTGAGGGTGTCGGCGATTGTGGCAGCCTTTGATGTCTGGATGCTGTTTCGCCAAGGCAAGCCACGAAGAGGAAAACACGCACAGCACCTCCTCTTTTCCGCTGCAGAGAATGAATGGCTTATAAATGCTGCTGCATTTGAAAGTTCTAAGGAAAGACCTGATCAGAATGGATTGAAGGGGTAGCATCTGAAATGTTCCGTTTGACGACGATATCGGTAAACACTTTAAAAGCATACTATCCCTTTCACAAGCGTTCACATCTTGCAGACAGGCTGGAGAATCTGTTGCATGTTCTGCAGTCATGTTGGTTTTGTCGACGAGAAGTGCCACATTGAAGCCAGCTCGCTCGCAAACATGGGGTAAAAAGAGCCCATAAAGGGTTCTTCTTTGGTTCTCAATGCCGGACGGCCGCAGAACCTGCCGCGGATTCTACAGACGTCTAAACCTGCGGGCTAAAGATATCACCTTTTGAGCTCTCATTACCGGCGCTTTGCTGTCCTTCGGGCTTAAATGTGGAACCTCTAGTCCGTAACAGTTGGCTGGCTGCACAATCGGCAGCGGATTTCGTAGACAATCGGTTGCTACTGTGAACCCAATGCGTTACTTTAAACCCTGTTGTCCAACAAACCGCGGATAGTTCAGCGCGGTATTTCTCCAGAGCTGCCACTTTTAAGCCCGCTGGTCTGGTGTTCAAAAAGTCATCAGAAATTCTAGAGGGCATTCCTGGCAAGTTTATAGGTGCCTGTGGATTTTCGAAACTCAAAGCTCCGTGATGCAATTTTTCAGATACTTAAATGCTTTATCTATTTTTGTTCAATTATTTACTCATCAAAAGCTTCACTTTATCAAGAAGGAACTTGGTTGTGTGATATACAGATGCATTTTTTGTGCGGTATACAGATGCATACCTGCTCATCAAAAGCGTCAATTTGATCAACAAAGATTTTGATTGTATGGCATAAAAATATATTGTTTTTTTAAAGTTAGCAACACATTACATGTAGTGCAGCAGTACGGATGACAAAATAATATTGGTCATAACAGCCGAACTTAGTAAACATTCTCACTTGCATTCAACCCTTTCCCTACAAATACAAAAGGCAGTGAGCAATGCAGAATGGTTGGGGACGGCAGGGTAAAAACCACAGTAACCGTTTGATGCCAGTTGGTAAGTCAGTTTTGATTACATGGGGTCGAAATCAATATGTGCCATGTTCAGTGTCTTAATCATGCCGACCAGACATCCTAAAGTAGCCATGCAATAGCCAACTTGGTCTTCTCCAAAAAAGACACCTTGAAAATGACATCGCCTGAAATCGCCAATCAGTTCGGCTTGTTTTGATAGATGACCTGAGAGATTATCCTACCTAAGAGATTATCTGCATTTCCTTCAGTCTAACCAGCACACAGTTGACAGCTACTGCCTTGCACCATTCTTTCCGCTGTCACTTTTGACTTCCATGAGTTAAACTTGACTTCCACTTCGCTATCATATTACGTTTCTCTCTTTCTACAGCTGGTAGCTGTGGCTTACCAACAACAGACTTGGTCCACAATAACGGCTGTGGCAGATGTGGTAGCTCTTAGCTCGCAGCTATGACCGACTCAGGCATGTTGACTCAACAGTCGGTTTCACAGCCGTTTCGCAAAAAAAAATGTTCGGAGTTTTAAGCTCACCACTGGTTATCCAACCGCATGGAAAATCGCACAAAAGTGCACGGTAATGGTGAATGGGGCAGAAGTGGCCGGCTTTATAGTGTGGAGGCATTCTAGCGCGTATGATGCATGGAAAGAGTGATTTTTATTATCTTCATAAAATTCACTCCGTGCTTGTGTGTGTGCGCGTGCGTGTGCGAGTCCGTGTGCGTGTGTGTCGTGATCTTGGACATTAGCAGTTAGCCGATTATCATTTTCCGCAGCATAGTTGATTAATCGCTTACTTAAGGACGCACCGATGTAATGCATTAGACACAGTGATGATCTGTATCTAGAATCGGAACTTCGCGTGTAAGCCAGATATTAGGTTGAAGGACTGGCTGAGTTCTTACCAGACATTTCTGGTTAATATGAAAGTGTAGCATTGTGGGATATTCGGAGGCTGACTTGACTCATGAAATGCGTCCCTGGTGTGAGTGAGTCGCTTGTGTGCTACTTATTGAAGTACGCTGGCTACTGACTATTACATGTACTGGCTGTGGCTATTATGCCTACTGTACCCTACACACACACACACACACACACACACACACACACACACACACACACACACACACACACACACACACACACCACACACACACACACACACACACCACACACACACACACACACACACACACACACACACACACACACACACACACACACACACACACACACACACACACACACACACACCCACACACACACACACACACACACACACACACACACACACACACACACACACACCACACACACACACACACACACACACACACACACACACACACACACACACACACACACACACACACACACACACACACACACACACACACACACACACACACACACACACCACACACACACATATATATATATATATATATATATATATATATATATATATATATATATATATATATATATATATATATGGTGTGTGTGTGTGTGTGTGTGTGTGTGTGTGTGTGTGTGTGTGTGTTTAAACATGTGATAAATAATATCTTACTTAAGATATATAATGTGATGCCTGAAATTCACAACAAAGTATGCATGTTTATATGTATATATATATATATATATATATATATATATATATATATATATATATATATAATACCATACACGGTTTCAACCTATCACACATCATTGATAAGTTTGCCCACATAATGACATTGGATATAACACAGAAATACGTTGCATATAGCAATTTGGGCTTCCGTATTTCAGCGGACTTTGTAAGGAAAATTTCCTTGCGCGGCGTGGAAGTTTTGGACCGTAGGGCAAGGACGAAGTTTTGTATGCCAAAGTGGCAGCCCTTTATGTCTTCAGTCCGGAAAACCCAACGACTGCAGAATCTGCTCCTGATTCTGCAGAATTCAGTCGCTACGGATTAGAGGTACCATTTTAAAGTTGTTTTTACGCGCACTTGATGGGCCTGCTGCCTTCAACGGGACACCAGCAGTCCCCAAGGCGCTGGCTGCCTGACGTATGTGCAGTGGATCCTGCAGCTAGTCCGAAAGGTGTGCAAGTCCTTAAACTTTCTTCGCGTGGTCCCGTAAATTCGTCCGCGAGAGCCATGTCTCCTGTCACCATTGACTCAAACCTTCCCAATTGACCTGCCCATCAGCGTCGCACGGTCAGGTCTCAGTGGCTCCATCAGGCTGTTTTCGATGGCTGCCGACGCTGCTCGGCCCGGGTGCAGGGAGAGCGGCGTCGCACCCGCCGCCCGCCGGCGCTGGTGACCCGGCACCCCGGTGCTCGGCCCGGGTGCGGGGAGGGCGCCGTCGCACCCGCCGCCCGCCGGCGCTGGTGACCCGGCACCCCGGTGCTCGGCCCGGGTGCGGGGAAGGCGCCGTCGCATCCGCCGCCCGCCGGCGCTGGTGACCCGGCGCCCCGGTGCTCGGCCCGGGTGCGGGGAAGGCGCCGTCGCATCCGCCGCCCGCCGGCGCTGGTGCCCCGGCACCCCGGTGCTCGGCCCGGGTGCGGGGAAGGCGCCGTCGCATCCGCCGCCCGCCGGCGCTGGTGACCCGGCTCCCCGGTGCTCGGCCCGGGCGCGGGGAGCGCGCCGTCGCATCCGTCGCCCGCCGGCGATGGCGACCCGGCACCCCGGAACTGCCATCGCCGGCCCCGGACACAGACACCACCCCTATATAATTCGCCGGAAGCTGACAGTGATGAATTCTGCCGCGGGTCCGGAAGCGGGTCGTGCATCCGAGCGGCGCTACGGGGCGACAAAGGCGGCGCCGCTTGGCGCCCGATGCGGCGTAATGGCGGCGACACCAGACACCGACGACCGCGGCGCGCAGCCGGCCAGACGGTAGCCCCGACACCGGCCGCCGCCGCCTCCTGGCCCGGCGTGGGCGAGTGGGCGCCCCTCCCCATACGCCCGCGCCCGGGCCGACCCACGCTCCCACCACCCTCCGCCGCCGGGCAGCAGCCGTGCAAGTCCGTAATGGCCGGCTTAAGAGTCTTAAATTGTTGAGAGTATTTCGGTGCGGGGCGTTGTATCTGTCGGCGACGATGCGTCCGGGCAGAGCGAGCGCTGAGCCCGGGCTGCCGGCGCTCCTCCTTCCAAGTCCAGCTCTGTCGGTTCGCTGCTCCGGGCCGAGCGAGCGTCGAGCCCCGGCTGGCGGCGCTCCGGCGTCGCTCCCGCTGGGCCCAGCTGTCGGGCTGGCGGCCCAGCGCTCCTCCTGCCAGCTCGAGCTCCATCGGTCCTCTTGTCCGGGCCGAAGAGACAAGCTCGGGAGCAGGGAGGGGCCGCTGAGCAAGACAGAGGTAACGGTTTTTCTATCGCAGGATATTCAAGAAGTCTTAATGATCGTTGTGTTAGCGAAGGCCATGCGGATAGAGCGCCGGTAGTTTAGTGGTGAAAGCGTCCGCGTTATCCGACGCGCGTCTGGGAAACTAGATGTACGAGGTACGATGCTTCGCGGTGACCGCCCTTCCCGCCAGGATGAGAGTCAGGAATAGCCTCCACAGGTGAGTGCGTCGTTAATCCCCAACGATGACGAAAAGTGATGCTTAATAACGGATGCTTGTAAGCTTATCCGATCATGAGAATCATGAGCGCGCATACAGAAGCACACGAACGACATTAAAGGAGTTGTATGTCAAGTGTCAAATTGCAATATTTTTAGCAGCAACACACTGCTTACACGTATTGCCTTAGTGTACCAAATGGCTTCGATCATAGCTTATGCATTATTGTCGTCACTGAAAACCAGAGCAAAATGGCAGGACACGTCATTTGGACCTATTGCTGTTAGGAAATCAATAACGTCCGTCTTAGTAGCACGCACCATGATTATCAGTATCTTGAGCTGACCACTGGTTTCGCTGAGCTTAATTTTTGGGAGTTCAGAATATGCTGCCCTTCCTTGCAAGCTTGGCCGACACAAATAGTATGAAAATATAAAAAACATAGAAGTGTACGCAAATAAAGACACAGCTTCTCCTAGTGTATTTATATCATAAACCATCAATATCATTGAGAGCAAACGTCAAAGTGACACTTCAAAGGCAAACACGAAGGAAAGGCTTGATGTGCAACTGCACTGTCCGATGTGAGCGGAGGGCTGAATATATTTCTATGTTTTGAAAATATATGTTTCATTCAATAAGTAATGATATCTTGCTGAATACATACGCAAAGTGTGGCATCATGTCGACACGTCAAAGGGGCTGAGGTTGTTGAAGACTGCCACACCTGTCTTATAATATGTGTACATGTCTTCCATACAAAGGTTTGGAAAGGCTATACGGTCATAGTTTTGAGCTCCCTCACTCACTGCATTATGACATCGAGCTTGCTCAGAAACGCGCGTGCTGCGTAATCATGGAACAAACACATTAAGATTACGAGCAGGCGTGGGAAGCGCAGGCTTAATACGCTTCATGATCGGCGCTAGATGCTGTGCAAACATTTTTCTATGGCGACACTTAAGCACTTTGGGTATTTTTCGTTACTTTGTGTATGTGCGTGACTGGGGGCACGTTTTTTTATTCAGTGGAGCTTTTGCAACCAGGGACTCGATTTAATGACTCAGTAAATGGAATCTAGTATGTTTTAGGAGCCTTGCAAACGTTTTACACTGCCACGAATGACTGGGTCGTCGGTTCCAGGGCTCTCACAACTTCCACGGGGTGGCCATGGGCCCAAAATCCTTTTTTTCCGTTGGCTCGCCACTCACTGCAATGCTGCAACCCATAACTCTGCGTCACCGCACGGTTCGGTCTGCAAGGCCTGGCGGTCGTGCGATACCGTTGGCTATTGATACCGAACGGCATTAAACATAGGCCGTGCGCGAATTGGCCTGTTTTAAAGTAATATCTGTCCGCACATAAATGCTCGAGGCAATCCACGTAGTGATTTTTACGTCCGTGAGCAAATAGTCAAAAGGATAAATGACTAACGTATACGAGAATGCTATCACACAAGTACGTTCTTACGTAAGCACACATGTTTTGTCATAGCTATGAGCATATGTGCGCATGCACGCTGGTGCTCCCTCACCAAGAATTCGGGGTTCTCTTATTTACGTCACTTGATGATTTTTAGCGCAACGATACTTGAGTCCATACGGCTGCTGGTGCGGCATGTTGCTGCCAGTGTTTTCCCCGACAAACCTTTCTCTTCTCCCCTTCGTCCACGCTCACTTCCCTGCACGTTTGTCTATTTCGACGGACGCCAAACCTTGACCGGTGTGGGGGAACCCATCTTCCTGCGTGATATATGGATGAAGCGTTACCTGTATCAAACTGTTACCAATGCATGTTGATGATTTCATCAATCGCCATCTTTTCGTTAACATATCTCTCGGTTTGGAGCGAGCCATCTATTTATAAAGCGAAAAGGTCAGTGCACCGCTCGGTGTAGCCGTCGCTGCGACCATCACACGAGGGCCCTGCGACTGTCACACAAGGGCCCCATCTTGCTGAGCGGTAAAGCCGGCGGCACATGAGCGCGCCCCGCGCCACTAGCCCCCGGAGACCCTGGCCTCGAGTCACGAGAGCCCCAGGGGCTGCTGCGCTCGTCATCTAGCGAGGGAGAGGCTTGGATGTCACCATCGGTGGATGAGCATGATATTATTCCGACGTTTTCGTGGCCGGATTTTAGCAAATAGGATCACCTTTTTCACGATGGAGCAAAGGCAGTGAATTCTACCGGCCATAGCTGAAAGCTGGGAAGCGGCGCGAAGTGTTCATATGTAGACGGCCGCCACGTCGAATACACCGAGGTTTTAGGTGCACTATATTTGATGACCGCCCATCGCCAACACCGCGCTTCAACTCCTCGTGGACAAGACAGGGAAACAACGAAACCTCGGAAATGGACAGACTAGACCTAGAACTAAACGGAGCGGAAACAGACAGAACAGAGACTAAAATTAGCAATACAAAATGAATACCAAAATAGCATGGATTGACTGACGCCAAATTAGACCTCAAAATAATCGCAAGCTAAGTGACTCAACAAACGAGAAGCGAGCACTAAATCAAGCTAGAAATGCAAACGGTGCACCGACTACACCTATGTTCATTTATTCAGAAAAACGACTTTTGGTACCACCCGACAACGGTGAAGACCTGAAACGTTTTAACTGTTGTACACTGCTGCCTCATTATTCCCAAACGCAACCATACATTCTCACGAGTAAAAAGCAGCGATCATCCGTGTATCCGACTTTCCGGATATGCCGTAGAGCACACCTGTGCCTAAAATATGGAAGTAATAAACGTTTTAAGCTCTTTTTTTTGTAAAGCGGCTAAAAATCTGCAATAGCGTAAAGGAGGCCGACGAAAGCCGTTGCACTGTCACCAAGGGGCGCAGACAGGATGCTTGCAATTAGGCAAGATGGAAGGACTGATCCCATCTGAAGGGCCCACAGACAGAGGCCAAAGTGACAACAGCAGCTGCACAAACTGACACCGGCTAGGTTTGCAGCGGGCACTCTGACGCAAAGCTCTCGTTCGCTCGAGTGATCAATGTGAAGTTGGGGTTTCAGGTGCTCGTGTTTCATATTTTGTCCCACAAGTCTTTGTATTCATCCCGGGTTCCAGTCCCGGGAGCAGGAACTTGGTCCAACTGATATGCCGCGGCCAGCTGGCGTCTGACCAGAGACAGTCAGCAGGGTACAGCCACCGGACATCTGGCACTTGGACTGGCACTAGGCACCTGGGTCGTGCGTTCAGGGCAGGGCTTGCGTGGGTTCAGGGCAGGGCACTCCGGGTTCGGGGCACGGCACACGTGAGTCCAGGGCAGGGTACACATGGGCAGGACACAAACAACACGCCGTGTTCTTAAGATGTGCTCTCATTTCGATTGGACCGCTGCAAACGACTCAGCCACAGGTTCTTAAAATGAAAAAGGAACATTGAGAAGCATACTTTTTGCGAAGGCTTCCATCTTTCGATCTAAAGCTATCATTAGGCAGCGGTAAAGGTGCGCCCCCCCAAAAAAATCATAAGGTAAGCATGGTGTAAAACAGGAACTATTATCATTGAGCCTTACAATCACCAAAGAACTCTTGGCAAGAATGGGAACAAAGCCAGCGAGACTGTAAGAGATATACTAAAAACAAGGACGGAATGATGCTAGACAATCTGCCATTTTCTCACGATATTTGCAGAAACCTTTAATCACGAATCGCTCAAGACCGGGATCAGATGCATTTTCCAAGGCCATCCCCATCAGCTCCCCCGCACAGACCCTGCTTACGTCGGACGACAAGGCTGATGGATTGCATCTGGCATGGTGTAATGCGAGCTGAAAGACCAACACGGTTCTGTTGGCGTCCTGAGCGTGCGCAAGCGCGCTGTATGGCCGCACCACACCCTGCTGACCTAATGCATCAGGACAGCGCACTTTGGTTACGACTGATGAGTGCGCAACACGCTGGCGTCACTGTGCTATAGAAAGAAGTCAATGCGCCCAGCTATGGATGCAGCTGAACAGCACGATATTAATATCCGCCAGGATTCACGCTCGGGATAGCAGTTGATGCTTAGACTGGCACCTGCGTCTGCATTTACAGCTTGCATTATAATGCAAGCTTCAAGTTTCCACGCACTAGTATGGATTTTCTGAGGCAATTGTCTGAGCTATGACAGCTTCAATAAAAAACTTCATCTGTCCGGGTTTAAGCCGCCATTCTGCCTACCTTCCCTGACCCGCCCAATCTTCCCCATTCTTCGCTTTGTGCCTCAACTCTAGTTCAATTCAGACCCGCTCTGCTCGACATCTTCTCTCGACGACTCGCTCGTCCGCATGAGCCGTCCGGCGTCCCCCCTCCCCCTCCCCCAGACTCGTTCATCCTCACCCGCCGACCGGTGTCCCTTCCAGACTTGTCCGTCCTCAGTCGCCGTCCCGCCTGGTGTCGCTCCCATCTGGTGTGCAATTGTGGGCCACCGCCCGGACTCTACGCTGGTCGCGCTCTAGCCTCAGCCACCGCCCGGCCTCTCTCTGGTCCCGTTCTTATCTCGGACGCCGCTCGACCTCTTCCATGATCCCTGTCTGGCCTCGGCCGCTGCCCGGCTTCTCCTCTAGTTCCGTTTTTACCTCGGTCGCCGCATGTCCTGCCCGGCATGACGCGAGAATCGCCCAGTTATCATCAGCAGCAGCGGCGGGAAGTTCCGGCCGAATCAACAGGTCCTGGGCGCGCCGCGTTCGTCGCGCCAATCGATTGTGTCCGCAGCCGCCGACGAGCACGGGCGGCGAGGAACGGCGCGCCGCGCCTGTCAACACCGGCCAATCAATAAGGCTCAACTTGTGCGTGTGTGCAATTAGCAGATAATGCCTTGGCCGATTAGGTACAAGATTTTGTCCACAATTCCTTTTCGCAACCTCGCATGCCGCACCAAGTGTCACACCGTTGTCTTTGTGCGGAAAGTTTCGGTGCGCATATCCTCGTACGGAGAACTTGAGGTGCAAATCGTCATAATGCCGTTTATTATACGCCGAACATGGTGCATTGTACGCGAGCAATTCTTCGCATCGCAAACAATGATGTGAAAATCTTCGAAGGCGGATCTTGGCATTCGGAAAGCTCTGTATTCGCAAAGCATCTGGTGCGCAAATGTTCATATGACATTTCTGAGTATGCACATGTTTTCTATCACACCTTTCGTACCTGATTTCTTTGCACACTACTTTTCGTTTCGCATTTCTCCGTACATGCGATTCTCTGTATGCATTTAGTCCTAACATGCATGTATAAGTACGCGATTTCTTACACATTTTGTGAGTTGTTAATCCAATGAATTGAAACGAAGAGAGAAGCATTGGCATTTTTTTATCCACCTCGTCCCTCCGTTCTTTGTTACCCGTAAACGTTTCATTGCGCTGTTCCTTACTGAAATCCCCCTGTGCTTTGAGGAGTCACTTATGATCATCATCGTGTTTGCAAGAATTTTTCCTAGCACAAGGAGCTGGTAAAAGACACGACTATGCTGATTTTTCTCATTTTTCTCTGTAGTCAGCTGGAATGGTGTTAGAAAGTTGGGATAATGTGTTACATGCAGTCAAGTTCGCATCCGAGAAGGTGCGTGTTCTATGCTTCTGGCTGTCACACCTGCAATAGTGTGGAGACAACAGCTCCTTATCCTCCTAAGGCACTGCTCTGGAAAGCATTCCTTCGCTTCTACGCTCGAGGCCGTTCACATGTCTCAAGGCTCGTCACAAGCGTCCTGAATAACAACTCTTCTGTTGTGCGTTGCTGTTACGTTTCTGCAGGTATCTCAACCTTCTGCCTCAAAAGTGTTGATTGTTTTCTTGCATCAACACCCGCGTCTTGTCTTAAATCTCACGGAAAAATATGCACCGATCCACACAGAGTCTCTCTTCACCTCCGCATTTGATGCGAAGAGGACCAACGCTGGAGCATGCATAGGGAGCAGCGAGCTAGAATCGCATCTGAACTGGAGTGGGAGTGAAAAGCTCCATCGCAAAATGATCGTGCAGGAGTGCAAAATTAAATTAACAAAAGTTCGAACTCATGAGTCAGTACGATATGCTCCAGTACATAAAGATATACATTGCAAGTTGGCATGGACATAATGTCATAAACATGATGAAACTTTCTGTTTTTTACATCTTTCGTCATCACAGTGAAACAGAATACATAACAGAATAGTAATTTCATAACATTGTGATGAACACAAAAAACCGTGTGACACCAATGTTTTTTAATGTTGCACTTTGCACTTCTCTTCCACAGGGTTTCGTAATACAGAGCAAAGCAAAGGAATTAAACAGTAAAAACAACAACAAAGAATTCAACTTGGACTCCTGCACATCAACGCATAACTCACTCATTTGTGCTAGCTTGCTGACACCAGACAAAGTTGGCAACATGCAAATAAAAGTCCCTCAAATCATTTTGAACAATTTATTCTGGTTGTCATGGGCAGCCTCCATCAAGGGCAATAGTGGCTATGCTCCACAAAATACCCCCTCTTCTCCTAATGTAGCATACCTTATAAATGGCCACAAAGCCAGCTTTGCTACTTGCCTTTTCAGCTGCAGCAAAGGCATCCATTTATATTTTGTTATTCACATTTCATGGCTTATAGTTTGAGATATTTGCTTCAAATTTTAAATGGGATGGTTTGACTGTTTGCTAAAAACTGATGTCCATCTCAATTTGTAATTGCTGTGCGACTTAGGGTGTTTGTGTGTTAAAATATATAGCGCATATCTACAGTACATTCGTTTGCCAGTCAGCAAGCCATGACAATCATAGGCAACATCTGGTTAAAGCAGACATGAGAGACCGCTTCAACAAATGTGAGGCAAATAATCAGGAGTATGGAACAAAACAGCTCAATTACATGTCTTGTGACACCATAATTTGTCTTATGAACAAAACTTGATGAATAAAAACAGCAAATGACTAAATCTGGTTACAAATCATGCGTTGAAAGCAGGCAAGGTTAGCAATTAGGTGCTCCGCAAGAGAAACTTACTGGCTATTAAAGGGCACGCTTCTTTCCTCTCCCCACACAAAAAACAGCATCTTTCGCATGGTTTGCTGAGAGGCAGAGCCATCCAACACACCCTCAAAATATATGTCAATCATGCCCACCAACCTGCAAGATTTAATCACGAAATAAGTAACAGGAGGTCTGCACGATAACACAGAATTTCGAGCTGAGTCAGGTCTGTCTCAAAGCCATGTACGCTAGGATGATGTAACGTGATGAGGAAGCAAACCTAGAATGGCTTAAATTTATCATTATTGAGCCCCGCCATGGGCTAAAAAACGGCAAGCTGGTGGCCCAACGAGGTAAAAATGACGCTTTGAATAGGTTTTGTGCTTAAAATTGTCTCCTTCATTCCCTACAAATTGTTCACTGTTGGGCATATTTCGAAACGGTTTTGAGTGGCTGGCGAATAAATTCGGTTTATGTAGGAAACATGTGCAAGTTTGCAGTTGGAACATTTTGTAGAGAAATTGATCAACATTTTAAGCCATTTTACAACATGATGAGATGGTATACCTAAATCACAGAGGAAAGAAAATGAAGTTGTATCACAGTCATATGATAACAAGAAAAAAAGAAGCAATAAAATAACTATAAACATTGATAGTTTCTTCGGTGATATGTGTTCAAACGGTGATATTCAGCTTCTAGATTTCATTTAGAAGGCATTTCTTGAATTTTCACTCCTGCATCTCGGGAGTGGCGCCATTTGGTGGTCCAGTGTCTTCGGGTTAAAAAAATACGTGGGGCAAAACTTTCTACCAAGCTTTGCTGGCGCTTATCGCGGGCTTTGCTTTGGTGGTGTGGTGCGTGCGTGGTGCGACCAAAAAAAAGGGATGCGTGAAAACCTTGCATTTGGCACGCAGCTACAGATTGCGGTGCATTTTGTGAACAAACCAAGCACGATGCATGCAAGCGGCTGAAGTCGCCGGGATTCTTGGGCTTGAAGGTGTCTGGCGCCCTTGCTTTGTGCATACATAGGCATGATTCAGGTGCAGGTGAGGCAGAATTTAGCCATAGACGTCCAGGTTCTGTGAAGCCTTGTTAATGCTTGGTGGTTTCAAGTGATCTCGGTTGTAGATGACATCTTGAAACCTTGGAAAGCGAAATATGGGTTTGGTACACGCTGTTACACAATATAAGGTGGGTGTGAACAGTCCACATGAAATGTGAGGAAAAAGAGTGAAAAATTCATCCTCATAGGGTGTTGCATTACACCTAAAGTCGGCAATTCTAGGACACTGGTGGGGAGAGACGCATGCGCCACGCGCCGCTTCACTAACTCTGTAATTCTGTCCCGAACTCTTGACCTTGTCAGATGTCAACGCCAGTCACTAAATCTTAGCGGTGTGCGTGTACTGAGAGTTAAGATGAGGAGTTACGCATGGACAGCATAATGGTTCTGTTAGTCTTGCTATACTTATGGTCAATGGAAAGATATCGTCAGCTGTTTCACGACCAAGTACGAAATGTCACGGCGTCTAACAACAACCACCACAAAGACGCATTAACTTAAAAAGTGGGACACCTAGTTAGACACATATTATGCGCCGAGACATGTTCCATCTGACATTGCTCGTTTCTGCAGTCACCTGGCTGGTTTCCCAGCCAACATGCCTACTAGTGCAATCGGTGAATCACGTGCACGAAAAACTTGGCAGTCATGATTCGTGAGAGCTCACGAATCACCATTGCGCAATATAGAGCGCCGAAGTTTGGTTAAGGTGTGATGAATTGAACGTAAAGAATTCACCAGATTTCACTGCTTGGACTGATCAGTTCTGTGATGACCCAGGTAAAACCGGAGAGCAGGTTGGCCCTACAGAGAGATGCGGTTAATTTATTTTCACAAGGATAAGCCCTGATCTGTTAATCTCCATAGTCCTTAACTCTCAACAAAAATATGATCCGAACTTTTAACGTATTATCCCACCCTGACTTACGCCGTTTCTAACTGCTTTATAACAGCAGACAAATGCTCGTTCATCACTGAAGTTCATCTGAGCTGGACTTCCAAGCCCTTCATCCATTTGGATTCTCCAGGCAAGCGGGCGACATATCACACAGCAGGGAGCTTTGCTCATCAGATGTGGACACAATTCTTAATATGGAACACAGCTACCGGGCCATTAAACGCTGAATCAGGCGACATTATCGCCACCGCATCGGCTTCGAAGGCTCTTATCACCGCTCGCGCGCTGCATGATTCCAATCATCACCGTTCACGCGCTGCATGATTCCCATTATCTCGACCATAGCTAACATCCGCGCGGAAATGATGTGATCACAGCCGCCGGCCGGTCCGGCGCTGTGGGCCAGACCGGTGTTGTGTTTGTATCGGGCCCATAGGCGGACAGCCATCGATCTGCAGCAGCCCGCCTCCTGCTGTGTCCTGCCAGGCTGAAAACAGTGCGCCTGTTTACCAGAGAGCGTCAATATTTGATTGCACTCACGCCAAATCACGTCCCGAAAGCTCTCAGCTAGTGAGTGGTATTTACGACCACCCGACGGACTCCCGGTCTGGCCGCGGTGGGGCACTGAACTTCAGCGCGATCGGTCCATAATGTGTGGCGCCGAACAACTTGTTTCTGGTTTATATACACCACTGCCAGGAGCAAAAGCTTGTAGCCTGTGTGCCTTGTTCTTTCACGCTGATAGTGTTGGCCGGAAGACATCTTTTAGGGAGGGTTTGCGGTGCCTTTTACTCCAGACAAGAGGACTAGAATTCCCATTAAGGGCTGTTTGCTGCAGACACACAAAAGCATTTTCAGAATGTTCTATCAGGCAGCTAATGTTGGCTATACGATGGCTGTTGACGTCTAAGCCCCGTGTAATGATGATGGACATTTTCATTTGGAGAGTAGGCTTGAACACCAGTCGAGGCGGCCGGTTGATGCAGCTCCTCTGGTTCGGTCAGAACATTCTGCCGAAAGCTTCAATGCGGGGGTGAAACAAGGTGTCTTCTGTCACCGACGATATTAGAAACAGCCTAAATTGTCACCTGGAGCCGAGTCCATCAGAAACTGTTATCATGTTCCATTATACTAAAGAAACATAAAAATATAAAAACAACTAATGGCACAAGAGGAAGATAAGTGAAGTGCAATGGGTCATAAGCCCCATAATTATTTTCGTTTGGGAAGTTTCACTTGCACTAACCTATTATTTTTCTGGGCATGCCTTAACTACTGGCGGCTAGGGCAAAGGCTTTCGTGCAGGAGCTGCCAGAACAGCAGGCTTAAGGCCGGTGAGCACGTCGGCCTGGCTCAAACCTAAGACGTTGCATGCACGGAAAAAGGTGAGATTGTTTTGGATCGGCGGCTGGAGCACAACCATGACTGGCACGTGACAAACTTCATGCACTAGCTCATGACAGGCTGGGGTAATACCAGTGTTGGAGAAAGAGGTCCTGCGGGGTTTAGCCCATCTATAAAATGAGTTGCCACCACTTTGCTATCAGTTGAACACTGTTTTTCATCATGCAAGCTGCGTCCCCTTAGGCTGAAAATTTCCGGTTTTTTTTCGTATCACAGCTATGGTCTACGTCGAAAACTGCGTTGTCTGGAATAATATTCCATGTTTTTTTCGCAATAACCAAATTCAGATTTATGTCATTTATAATCCGCGCGTGGAAAATATGCTTCCCGATCCAGAACTACCAAACAGAAATACAGCACTGAACAACGTATGTTATGGGCTGTGTTACAATGATACTGGGTCGGTGTCCGCGTTACAAGCCATGCTTAGCGAGGTTAGTTGATTATGTTAGATTTCGGGCGTTGCGAATATTTCATTATTGGTATGTTTGTTTAGTGCTTTCGTGCTTGTTTGGTGTTTAACAACAGATTTGATTTCAGGGCCGCTCATGCAAGAGAACCGCGGCTTCTTAACCCGCTCCCGGCCGGGGGAAAGCCTATTTCTGCCTGCGGTTTTTTTTGGCACAAATCGAAAACGAACGCCCGCAGCGCCACAAAACTTTCATCACTAAATTATCTATCAATTCAACATATTTTGTGAGTTTCAAACTTTGATCTGTCAAGAGCGATAAACTGGATTAGGTTGATGAGGTCAACCTCTAAAAAACTTTGATCACACATGACTTTGATATGGGGCATTTGCTAATGTTTAAACTTACTAAAGTAATCGAACATAATGGTACCTAATACTGGCATCTTTCAAAGTTGTATTCAGAAAATACGAGCTCGTTGACTTGAATCCAGATCAATTTTTGCTATTCGGTCGCAAATCCCGCAAGTCTGTATGCATTTCTGTGTGTTTTTGGTCTTGTATATAAGAAAAAAGTACAACATTGCATGTGCAGCCATCATATAATCACAGAGAGCATGACCTTGGCCCAGTTCATGACTATTTCTTTGGGTTCCTTCTGCAAAGCTCATGCTCAACATATCACTATTTCCTAATTCCTGACTTCCTCACCATCCACTGACCGCTGCAGGCCATATGTTCACAGCATGATAGTCACGGGCGGTTCTCAACATTTGTTTTATTTTGATTAATAGGAAGTTCATATCAGGTTCCAAGTGACCCTTAGGAGCTTCTCTTAGCCTTGGTATAAAAAGGCGAGATACCGGATACCATGCACCGGGAGACCACACCGCCACGATCTCAGGTTAGCAAGTGCTGAAGACGCTATTTTTTTCTCAATGTGGCATGGACTTGAAGGGAACTGACCCTGCCAACAAGTTTTCTTATTCAAGATACGTAGAACAAGCAAGATGCATCCAGTGCGCGCTTCTACTGCTCCCCCTCCCCCATGTTAACTTTTGCAAATCATATTTCGCAAAACACTTCCACAGCGGATGCACAGCAAGGTTTCACTCATCTCTTATTGAGCCCGTGTTAAGACTAAAGCTGCCCATTTATTGCTTTTCAGCAAACTCAGCAAAAATGGTCAGATGATCCGGAAACGTACCACACGCAATCTCTCCTGGTATTAAGCCACTAGGATTATTGGAAAGCCAATCCCTGTCAACAAGTAAGCAGTGATGAAAAAGCACTAGCCAGCCATCATTGCCTGTAGGTTTTTGTCGGAGGCCAGCGATCTATATTACTATTTGGTCTTGTCCAGCGCGATAGTGGGACTGAGGTAGCGTTTTCAGGTATATCCGTCATTGCCGGGTGGGCGACGATACACTTTAGGCAGAAATCCGAACCAGATAATGATACCCCCTTTGTTCGTTTTTTGATAACACGGATTAATTGGGGAGGCATGCGACCCCACCTATCCAAAACCAGAACAAAATGGAGCCTTGCGAAAAATTACAAAATGTTATGAGTTATAAAAAACACCCTTTGTTCCACATGCTGCAGATTTCGCGAGATCATGTTTTTCTTTCTTGCTATGACATGGACAGACACAATATAAATTCACAAAATACGCGACCTAGGGTAAGGATAAAGTCAGCTATTTCAGACAGATTTTGTCGTTGAGGTGCCTATTGCCCTCATAAGGGGCACAGGAAAGGTCAGAATATGAATACACAAAACACACAGCTTCGTTCACTTCTGAGTGCAACAAAACGATATCGAGAATTGTGAGATACCTGCACCTCAGCGAATTACAAAAGTTCTCGTAATTAGCCTATGAATTAAAAGCCACACAACCACAAGCTAATTATTGAATCAATCCATCAATGACCGCACTTTTTGTGCCACCTTGCAATATTCCTATATTTCTCCAAGGCATCTTAACCTCTCGGGTCCAAAACAGCAACACCGTTGTCACGGGAACGACCGACTGCAATCGCTGTTGGAATTAAGTGACCTCAACATTTTACGATTTACTTCGGAGGAGTGATGCCAAGTTTATTAAACCGGTGTAGGAGGGAGGGAATCGATCTTCATGATCTTCTTAAGTTATTGATTGATTACGCCACCGTACCTTGTACAACTTTGATTTAGAGCCAATAGACGGCCGTTATATTTGGAAATCATGCTCACGAATGTCAGATATAAACGACTTGACAGTTTTGTTTTTCTTTGCATTGATCGCCGCATTGTCAATGGAATGGCAGAATTTAAGCGACGTAATTATGGTAGCATGGATGCATGGGTAACCTTGAAAAAGCCTCCGCGAAATAGAGGATATTCACGGGCTTGTAGCTCAGAAACTTAAAGGGTTTAGGCCCAAAGGATAGAGCTGTTAACTGCAGCGAATGCTCGAGTATAGTAAAACGCGTCGACTTAGCGGATAAGACCGGCGAAAAGCTTGAAAATTTTCACCCGAAGCTTGCCGCCAAAAATGCTCTTGACAAGAAATTTTGGTAACGGCCACGACGAAATAATATAGCGCACTCTGCAAAACCTTGCCCAAGGTCCCCGTACTTCAATGTTGTGACTCCATCGTAACATATTTCGTCACACAACACAAGCAAACCATTCCGGAAAGACTCATGCTTTACCCTATGGTACCATGGTATCTTTTTTTTTAGGTTGGGGATTCACCTGGCCGCTAGACCATGTTTCAATCGTTGCGATGCGATTGATATGAGATGGGCGAGGATTTTCAATGCACTGGTACTTTGACGGCGGCATTCACATTGCAATATCATGAATACCTGCTTATGATTTAGTTTTTGGGTGTTATTTACCATGTTGGAGGTAGCACGACCATGCATCCTGTCCTCAACGACGGGAGGCGTTTACAGTTTAGGTTAGGTCGTCGAAATCATTCGGCCGAGTAGAAATTAGCCTGTGATTATCCGGACCGCCTTTTCAAAACATCAAAAGGCTGTTAGCTCACTGTAGCAGTCACAAGAGACCAGCCTTCATCCCTTTGAAAAGATCCGTGGGTTCAGTGTTGAAGTCTGGTGCACGCCTCATGAAAGGGAATGACGGGAGGTGAGAATGGTTCTGAAGTGCCGAGTTCTGTCATGTTTACTCTTTCCCTGAATGAGAATGGTCGCCAGTCACATAGATCTACAAATCAGGGGTGTACCTAGTTTGCTGTTTAGATTAGCTCGGCTCAATTCAGTTCAGGGCTTCAACTCCCGCCCCTAAAGTTGTGAAGTCTGTCTGGGAGACATCCATATTTTGTGGGTAGATTGCATAATTTCCAGTGCTCCCTAATCTTCATGAACTGTTTCCCCTGCTTGAAATGCAACCATTTCATCAATATTTTGTGAGCATTAAAAAATATTCACAGTTAAACTTTGTGCTAATATGAATTTTGGTTGCCAGAAATGTGTATGATGGTCAATGATGTAGACAATGGGAGGGATTGCGCATTATCAAGGACTTTAAATCGATAAGATCGGGCATGATAGCCAGCAGCTGTGAAAATGCTGGAATACGTGACTGACGCCAAAATGCCCGTTCCCTCCTCGCCAGCCCAGTACAGAAGCCGTATGGCATAGCGCATCGAAAATCTTCCATTTACGTGAATGAGCTCTGACCATTTTTGAATATTTTCTTTGCGCTTGTGTGCATGACATTTGCATGGACGCAGATGTGATAGATTGCATTTTTGGTTTTGCTAACATCGAATTGAAAAATTGTGCTAAAAGAACCCTTTGAGTAATCATTGTATACATTAAGTACAGGCTGTGAAGGCAGACAGCCTGCCTTATATGCAGCTTGCATTGACGGTGAAAATCAACATAGTCTCTGTGGTGGTGGCATAATGACAGGAGTGTCAATCTATATGCATGATTAGGAGGAAGATAGCAGCACATGGGCCTCACACCACTCCTCTCCGGAATGTGGTTGTCAACAGGCTTAGTCTGCTTCGTTCTGATAGCGAGCAATTTCTTCCCTGTTTGTTTATTGTATTTTGAACCTAATTTTTTAAGCGGCATAGTGATGAAAATCAATCTAGTTTGCCTGGCTGAGGGATAACGACAGGAGTGTGAGTTGGCATGCATGGTTAGGGGTAAGTAGCAACCAATGAGTTATGGTCGATGAATAATGCCCAGATAAGATAGGCTTTGTGTAATAGTTCGCTTTTTCCCATATATTTTTATAGTCTTTCAGCTATGAATGTTGTACGGGGAACCAACGTTGTGAGCCCAACCCAACTTGGGAGTTGGGTACGGCCCCAGAAACTAAGCTGAATTGACACTCCTATATTTCCACGCTACTTAGCATGCAAAGGTCAGTTTTCGCTAGCTGGCTGAATTTGTACCCGTATTTGAACGCTGGTAATGAAATGTGTTATTTTGCTGTAACAGCTGATTTTTTCATGATCTGAAATGCACATTTGTACATCATCATATTCCAAATAGATACAAAAGGGATTGTAGCCAACAATGTTAACCCTAACTCCGATTCACCGGTTCCCATAACGTGAAATAAAAGGGTACGACCCGCTGCCGTTTGCAAACTAAGAGGGACAAAGCCTCGCAAAAAACAAACAATTAAATTGCCCTTAGCGATAATTCGCGATCAGCAACAAGTCTCGTGTTATTGACCAGAATAGATCAGGTCTAAGTTTAAAATTTCCTGAAAATCAAAATATTCAGCTTTGCATGCTCATATATCAAACGATGTAGCGTAAGGACAAGGCACATATTCATGCTCTTGTGTAATTTAAGCACAGTGGTAATAAGTCTGATCTGTTTTGAGCCCACATTTATCATGTATGACTTCGTAAGTGGAATATTGTCAGTCCTCCGTGCGTGGTCCGTGAAATTATCGCTTGCCTTCCGACCCCCTCCCACCCCTCCCTACCAGCCTTGGATCGCCTTGCAGTGCTCGTAAAAAAACGTCGCTACTCCGAAACCAAAACTGATAGTGATAAGTTTTTGGCACATCACACGTGCAACGGATACCCCAGAGGCTACCCAAGGATTTGAGCGCGATTGCACTGTGCCAGACTATCCTGCGACTGGACTGGTTTTCTCAGAAAACCTTGAGGGGGTCGTTGCATGCCCCTTCTCTCTGCGGTCAGGGTGAGTGCATTGTTCAGAAAGAACTAGCCGCCTTATGTAAACTTATTGACAAATCTCAACACCATTGTCTTGTTGGGGCTCGGCGAAAAGCAAACACTAGGCAACACATGTCATGCGCGGCTTGGATTACGCCTGGTATAAGGAAGAGAGTTTGATTACGCATGAGATGGGCCGCGAAGCGCACACATGATTTTCATAAGGGGGCATGACCATGAGGGGGCCACACATGGTACGCTTTCCCCAATGCTGACTGTCATCGGTTCAAATTCTGTCACAAATTCAGCTGTCCTGGCAATCGAGGTTCTTCGTTGTTTATTTTTACAGTTGAGAAATGCAAATCTAGCTGAAGAACTAGTTTACACGAAAGGCTCCGACAAGTCTCGAGGGTGCAGGAAAACTGTTGCTGTGATTGGGCTATCTCATGGTCTGGGCTGGTGCACCTGTTTTGCCTTGCAGCAGCAGCTATCGTGACACTAGTCGACGGACGTTCTATAATTGAGCGTTCTGGTTGTGTGCATGTCATTTATAATTGCAGACATGAAAGGTTTTAGTGATAGGCTGATTCCTAATGACGTTACTTTGGAGATGGACTTCATTACTATTTTGTCTCATATGGTATCGCGTTACATTGTTGGCGATAATTTTACCTGCAGAAGTTTGGTCGGCGACAAAAAGTACGCTTTTCCCATCACTGCGAATGATCATCAAAGTAGCTGTTGCAGTTCAAAACTCAGTACAAATGTTGAATACTCCCCCAATAAGCTGCGAGCGGATTGTATGTTGGTCAGCTTAGTTAAACTGGTATTCGATATAAGCACCATGGCGAAGCAGAGTTAGCCCTCCGTGGTGAAATTCTATCTTATTGTCCGTGTTGAAACCAAAAGAAGCTCTTCTGCTATTCAAACCGTGCGTCGTATTTGCAGAGGAGATGAGAGAAGACGGTTAGGAAGAGAGCTAAGGACGAAGAGGTGCAGGATAAGAGATAAGGATGGATGGGTGGAGAAAGGGAGAGGGGGGGGGGCGTGACCGGAGGAAGTGAGAGTGGAGGAAAAGCAGGGACTCTATCTTCCTCGCTGTCTCTCCCTCTTTTCTTTTGCTTTCTCATTCTCCCTTCCCCGTCCTCTCCCCCTCTAAGCTGATCTTGCCTCCTGTTTCCTGTGTTCCTCTATTTGCCACTGACCGCCGCCATCCTCCGCTTCCCTCGCGCTGGCGACTGATCCGCGCGTGATGTCCCGAGGTCACTTGGGTCAGCAGTTCATCTGACCACGCGGCCAGTGGCGGCAGCCCCTCTGGATGTAGTTACGACTGTTTGCCCCCAGGGGAAATCGTGTGTCGTAGCTTCGTAGACGGCGTGTCCTGGCACGGTGATGTCTGCCCGGTGCGGTCGGAACATGAGACTCTATTCGACGACTGTCGCTGTCCCTTGACATCCACGGTTCGGGAAATGTCTGCAATGCGTTGTATGGGTATATGGTGCGGCCTGACTTCTGGGATCAGATAATTTGGTTATGTGCATTTCATTGTGCATGGGTAACGCTCAAAGGGAGTGAACTGAAATGGCCACTTAAAGATCATTCTGCGCAGGGCACAGCCATGCCTTTCTAATGACCTAAATATCCCTGAATTTCAAGCTACACGCCTGCAAAGATATGCGGACTATCGCTGGGAAGATATTTCAAGTTCACCCAGGTATCCATGGAGCCATAGCAATATCATTCAAACCCTGACGTTCCATTTGCCATGCAGAGATCAAGGCCAACACAAATAGCATCGTCGATTCGTTCACACCTCGCGTTCGTGAGCACGGTTTCCAGATATACCGGTCGTCAACTGGCGCCCAATCAATGTGCAAGATACGATGATGCAACGATGCAATGATGCGTTCAACAGCATATTTACTAAGCAGGGGAATTGTGTTGTCCAGAGCACTCTTTCCACTTCAAAATAACCGATAGTCAAAAGCGAGCTTATTTCATCGTATCTAATGCTTTCTCCAATATTTTCGAGTGTGAAACATTTCCTTGAATGTAAACGGGAAGACGGTCACACAGTACGGTTTGCAGTGCAGGTCCACGTCTTTTGTAACAACTTCGGTTCTTTAAAATTCATTGTCGTTCTTGGGTACGCATCCACAACCGACATGGTGTTGAGTGGTGTGCGTCCCAGAACTCCTTTTCGGAATTCAACACATTCTTAAGATAATAGGTTTCCTGAACGAACGACAGCTTGTGAACAGCCCCAAGCATGCATGATGGAAACCAAGCCGTAACTAAGCCAAGCCATCCATGCACGAAGTTGCCACACAACTCGCCGTGCGGTCATGCCCGGCGCGAGACCGGCACCGATTTCAGCGAGTGCGACTCTGAACATGGTGTCTTGCGGCGTGACCTCTGGCACCGGTTGGCGCCGCACCGGCTCCGACGCGGCGGCGGAGTCGTCGCCGACGGAGCGTCACCTCGCGCCGGAGCCGAGCCGCGCCGCCGGCCGCTCCAGTCGGTCCGACGCCACGGCTCGGGTGGCAGGTCAGGGGTAGCCGGTATCGGCCCACGGGCACGGACACAGCCCCGGTCACGGGTGGCGCTGACGGTGCTTGGGTCACGGCTTACCGCTCAGCTGCCGACAGTGAGCGACCTCGGCAGTCGGCCCATCTGCCGACAGTGAGCGGTACCAGCAGCCGGAACAGGACGGCAGTGAGGTCCCGGCAGTCGGCCTCGGCTTAGCTACCAACAGCGACCGGTCCCGGTGCGCGGTTCCCTGCATTGCCACAGGACGGCAGCGAGAGAGTCCTACCGCCATCCAGCAGCGCACGACCCGGGACAGCGGGGGTCCGCGACGACTCGGGACAGCAGGGGTCCGTGACGACCCGGGACAGCAGGCGTTCGTGACGACCCAGGCCAGCAGGGCCCAACGGACCTCAAAACGACATCAGCGCTGCCCACACTCGCAGACAAGACCTGCCAACCCCGTCGATTTCAGACGTCTTAGGTCATTCTGGTATCCCTGGCGACGTCAGGTAAGAGCGATGCCTTCACTCATTGGTGAATTAAAACCGTATGAAGTCAGTGTGTGTTCTGCACGGCATTGTTTGCCGTGGCATTGGAAGCCCCGTGACGTTGATTCAGAATCAAAACGTTTGAATGTGTTTCATAACGGGGTGGAAGAATGTTAATGTTGAACTGTAGGTCATATTGCCTTATAATGCGTAGCGAAAGCAGAAGGATCTGGCGGGCAAGAATTATGCATGCGATATTAAAATGCCATACATTGATGATGACATGAATGAAGCGAAAGTTGCAGACCGCTGCAGCTTTGCTCGACCAACCATCACAAAATCAGAACGATTTGCCGTGAAATCAGATAATTCGGGTTCGGTCTCCGGTATCCTATTTCGAACCGGGAAATAGAATCTATCCTTTGGGTACTTTCGACTTGCACGGTTTCGTTCTATTGTTACAAATGGCGATGGCAGTTGCCTTCCGTCAGGTTCGGGGAAAGCCATGTATATCTTGTGAGTTTCCAGTCTCAGATGCATGATTACGGTAATACTCCATTCTAAAAGTTCAAACTTGGCTAACATATAGGGTGCTGGTGCATGTGCATAGGTCTTTTGAGGTGGAATGGCGTAAATAAATGGTAAATCAGGTTTTACATGCGTTGTTTGCCTGCTATTCTTACGTTTCCGTGCGACAGTTAAACGTGATATGCTACTTTGAAAGATATTCTGTTAAGTCCCAGCATGAAAGATTGACTAATCTACCATTTCTTGTTACGAGTAACATATCTGAATAAGAGAATCTTACGCTGCTCGAAATAATACAAAAACACGTTTTCTGGAATTCTCTAAGGTTATGCCCCAGTAGGGGCTGACAGCGCCGTGTAACGGGAGGCCCATGACTACTAAGTACCTGGATGCTTATGTAATGTTTCGGGAACATTTCACGCATAGCGGCTCGGGGCATAAATATGACAACCACTCGTTTACTGCACGCGACAACAAATAACCATGCTTATATATTTCCAGGCAAATAACGCGCATAACCAGTCTGTTCATGACGCAGAACTGCCTGGCGTTCGACATCACACAATAATGGTACCATATACTCCAACACACACCACCGTGCAGGCTCCTCGCATACACCAGCGTGCAGCTGTATCAGGATGACGCGTGCCAGCCAACCTTTAGCTACCGCCTCCTATCATCTGAGTGGTGCCTCTGTATCACGGAATTCTGGAATATTAGGCGGCGTGAGTCTTACCGGCTGCAATCTACTGTAATCTACTGTAATCTACTGCAAGCTTCTGAAATCTGTAACATAATCTGTAGCAATGGTCGGATAGATGTAAAAATGTAAAAAAACAAAATCTCGTCCATAGGCTGGCCAGAGGCATATTATAATATTGACATAAATCAAGGAGCAACATCAGGACAGCGTCAGATCGCGTCAAACCCAGATGGGGTCGTTTCCTCACTCTTTCCCATCTGAGCCGACGCGAAACTATTTTTCTTATTGATCTGACTTGACTTTACATAGCTTGACGGACATCACCTTGCCCAAACTGCAACCAAATGATGAACTAACTTACAACAATGCAATACAGAAATGTCTGCCTCAATAAGCACCGAAAACGGCTCAGGCGTTCGTGATTAACGTCATATCTTCTGGACCTAACCAGTGAATGGCGTCACATCTTCGGGACCTAACCAGCGAGTTCTGAATCCACGTGGTTGCACATTGACCGAAAAATCTATGAAACCACGTCAGGCGTCACACCAAATGACATCAGATCCCAATCACCGTTCATGTCATGTCAAATAACAAATGTCGAGCCAGTCTGTTTGCTTTGTCTTTTTGTGATAGCTTACTTGCTACACCTGAACGAATTGCTTTACCTGAACCAATTAAGAAACCAATGACTACCATGCGTCATGCAAGCTGGAGAAATATAAAAATAAGGTACGATGAAATGACATGACTTTGACCTGACATTTCTTGGCCTGACTTCGCTTTGAACCTCATTGACATCGGCAGGTATGAACCTGAAGTGTAAACACACCCTCACTTACAGTGGGGGTGAAGTGTGCTTTTTGTCGCTTACCAAATTTCTGGAGGAAGCCTTATCGCCAGATGCATTGATATTTCGGCAACATCCCCTTATCGAAACGAAGAGCAAAAATATTCTGCTATTTATAGGATAACCTTATTTTTTGGAATAAAGTTATGACTACTGCTTTATCCATTTCGAGATGGCGATGCCGGGAGCTATCCAGTGTCGTTTGGATGTTGCTGATCCAACGGCTAGGTTATGAGGCGCCAGGGGTTTAGTTTTACCCCTCCCCGAGAGGTGGCCGCTGGTGGTGAAACACCCCAGGCGGTGTTAAGTGCGTGCAAATGATGGATTTACTGGAACCATCATCCTCAGAACAACACTGCACAGGTGAGTGGACTAAGAAAGCTTACTTCTACAGCATTCATTTCAATCTCACTGAATGTATGCAGTACTTCAGGCATTGGTGGAGCATTGTCAGGCAATCATGGCAGCTTTTTCATCGGTGCGGTGTAGTGTGCACTTTGGGTCGTGGCCTGCACGCGGAAAAATATGGAAATGTTCTGATTGTCCGGCTGGTTGGGGCCGAATGGAAATACCCACCGATGTACTCGACCTATCATTGGAATAATTCTGCCCGCCTTACAGCGTCCAATTGCAAATTGATGGGTACTGGAACGTTTCAGTAAATTGATGATGGCAAATTTTCGACCATTGTACATAGCATTCAATCTGAGCTACGCGCAAATCAAATGACAAAACAATTTGCAATCTCGTTTCTCTCGTGCTCCATCCAACTGCTCCATCAAATTGGATGACAGCCAGGCCCGCCGTGGACGGTCGGCGGAAGCTGACCGGCCGTCGCATGCCGTCAGCCCAGCACGTGGCACGCAGTGATCTGCCACTTCATCTCACAAGGAGAGCAAGTAAACCTTCGGGTCCACTTCAAATCAGCCAGACTGTCATATCCGCTGACGGCTCACCATCCCCGCAATCCTCGTAGCCCCAAAACGACCCCGGCTGGTCGGAGGAGCTCCGATCATATCAAAACCGAGCGCAATGCACTTGCAAATCCAATTCCCGGTCCAATCGGGCGGGCGACGAGGCGAGTCGTTGGCGAGTCGAAAGGGCTCGACGTCGAGCCGCGTTGACGTAAGACGGCAAGCCTGTCGGCGCTTGATGCACTCCGATCCCGCCACTGTCGCTCCAGCCGGGTTGTGTTCAGGCGTGACCCGTGGACAGCGCCGGTGCTTATCTTGTGGGGAGGGGGCCTCAAAACGTTCAATATCGCAGCATCCATTGTCCATATCATTCAAAATCGCAGCATCCAGCGTTCGTGGCACCCAAAATGCGTCCGAATCTGGGCGCTTTGGCAGAGTACATATCATCCAAACTTGTCGCATCCGAATTCATGCGTCCAATGTGCATGACATCCAGAGACCAAAACGTCTCACATACCTTTGAAGTTGTCCAAAACAACTTACACCTGAGTAACTACGCCATTTTAGTGTGCCTTTTTATGAGGCAGCAGCAACACAACATGTCTTCAGCTTCCACTGAGCCTCATTTTGTGTCAGCTCAGTAGGTCGAGACGTTATCAAAATTTCACCCAGAGTCACCTGTCAGAGCTCTGGAAACTACATTTTAGCACTGCACAAACTCGGGGTGCGTTGAAAACTGAATTCAAGCTATCACATACGAATGTTTGTGCACTTAGCCTTAACCTCTGCCAGTTCAGTTATAAAATAAATAATGTGCCCGGATGAGTTAACATTGGAAGAGAGTGGCCGGTGCATATGCTGGGTGTTCAACAAATATGGCGGATGGAAAAAGCTAAGCGCTGTTCGTATTTTAAACATCCAGGCAGCCCGTACTCTACGTTTTTCACTGTTGAACCTTGGGCATTATCGGCCCTGAATTCGTCACCGGGCCGCGAACAAACCGGTCTGACTTTTGGCGGATGACGTCGCATGCCCATCACCAAAATAGCCATCTGAACTGGCACCGGGATTCGCTCGCCTGCTGTGCCAGGTGTGCCAGCTCCTGCGGAATACTTGAGATCTGCAGCACGTTGAGGCCGATGGCATCTTCAGCCAGGAGCAGCTCAGTCAGTCAGCTTAGCCACTCAGCCAGCATCCACAGGGCAAAGGTACATGGAGGGATTGGATGTCGTCAGTGCTGTCGCGCTACGCTCCATCAGCCGGAAGACCTATGCATTCGTCCAGCATGTTATGAACGTCCCCCGCCTTCAAATGCACGCTAGCGAAGTGGACGCATGGCTTCCAAGTTCCAGTTCGATGCTGGTATCACCCATGCAGCACTCCGGGCGGTGGATCCCGTTCACTTTTAACTGTCGGCATATTTTGTAAGTGGAAGAGACTGCTCCACACAGCACAATGGTCTGTTAAGTGAATATGCTTATCAATTCGTGATGGTTTGTTTACGTCATCGTACCTTGCACAACATTGATTGAGAGCCAATTGACGGCCGTTTTGTCTGGAAATCGCGCTTACGAATGCCAGATATGAACGCCTGGAAGATTTTATTTTTGTTAGTCGTGATCGCCGCATGGCTTATGGAATGACAGGATTTGAATGACGCTGTTATGACGTCATTAATGTTAAGGTGGCTTAAAATACTCTCCCCGATAAACCTTCCCCATGTTTGCGGGTGTGTAATTCAGAAACGAGATTGGCTGAGTTCCTCAGAAGGGCAGGATTGTGAGCAGCACCAAAAAGTCCTCATCATGGCAATTCCCGTTCAAAACCCCATATAAATCAGGAGCCTTCCTTTTAACGGGATGACATCGCGCGGTCGACAGTCGCATAACTAAAGCCTTTTGTCAAACGAGGACCAGCTTTGTGAACTGATCCGCTACATTCAATACGAATAGCCAAAAGCTTATGAACGTGGATTGTGGCGTACTCTTAGACTGCATTTGGTTTTTTTCTCGAGCAAGTCCTATTCGGTATTTGCTGGGAAAGGGTCGAGAAAACCAACGATACTCTCTACTCCATTGAAACTAGCAGCCTTCAGGGCCCAGCTCTGGTAAATGACGAGGCTCTGGTGTGCAATGACTTGGCTGATCTCGTTAGATGAAGCCGCGCGAATGGGTCTTGTTAGGTTCCGGTCGGGGGCCCCGGCTAAGGGGCTTCAGACACCTAAACATCTTCCGCTGTTATACTCGACCGTTCTTGACACACACACACACACACACACACACATATATATATATATATATACATATATATATATATGTATATATATATATACATATATCATTCAGAATGGCGAGAAATACGCCCGCCCTCGCTTTGGTATATCGTCCCAGGCTTCATCGACGTGATTATTTTATCCCTTCGGGTGATCTGCCTGACCGGGGACCAATCTAAATGCGGACTGGGGCCCAGAGGTTTGATGGATTGGCCTGGGGTCAGCTCACCAGAGGGCAGTAGGTTTGACGCGCAAAATAAACGGGTAACCCGTGTGTGCAGTTTCGATTCCATCTGATGCTCCAGAAGTCATGAGTAATTCCTTACGCTGAGTGCTTCTTTGTCGTGAAACGTCACGGATCGTCCTCGAATAAATTGCTCCCTAGGTTCTATGTAACCGCCTCGGTTTTTTAAGTACTTTCAGAATCAAACAGTCCTGTAAAGTTTATTAGTTCATTCATATTTAATCACATCTTGCTTCTTACTTCACCCACCAAACGCGCTATACACATGCGATCGCTTATGTCCATCGCTTATGAGCGCGGCCGTCCCGGCGATAAAGGTGTACCCCTCGTTGAGGTCACATAAGGATCTTCGCCGAGAAGTGCGCAGTCGGGATAGTAACAACTCGTATATATCGCCTTGTTCGTGTCTTTCTTGTCCCATAGAATTCCAAAGGCTCTCGAGATTATGTCTGAAGAAATCCGGAGGTTTTTAGGATTCTTGAAATTTCACCGCCGTGAAACACTGTTACAGTTGCGCGCTGAACCACAAGCATTTCATGGGCTCTACTATTCACAGCAGTGCCAGGTCGTCGGCCTGCGGCAGTCGCATGAGCAACAAGAGGCGCAGCATGCATCCGCGGGGGCTCAGCGCCTAGTGATAACGCTGTGGCCGTGCCGCCACTCTGTCGGTCTGACGCGTTACATCAACTCGTCAGTGGCCACTCGTAAGGAGCACGCAGCAGCTCCCAATGTTCACTCTGCCGCTGGAGCGGTCCCGGCGCGGCCGCTATCGGGGCTCGAGCGCGGCCGCCATCGGGGCTCCAGCGCGGCCGCCATCGAGGCCCAGCGCGGCCGCCATCGGGGCGTCAGCGTGGGTCACCAACGAGGCTCCTGTGCGGTCGCCAGCAGTGAGGCCCCAGCCAGGGGGGTGCCAGTTCTCAACCGCTCTGCACAGGGCGGTGACATCAGTGGTGCAAAGTCGTCAATGCAGCGCGGTCGCTGGCCGTGCGGCGTGAACCTGCGGAGCAGCGGGGAACATCGGACATCTTCATATAGATAATGAGCGAAGCGTTTGCGTGAAGCGCACAGGGCTGCCGAGCCGATTGCGTGGGATCAAATTTTTGGTATGATGGTGCGGATGCAACCCTATGCTTTGGCCACTGAAACGCAATGACATGAAACGTGAAGCACGCACACACGAGACATATTCGAGGTGCGATGGCAAGGACATCAAGCTCTCTTCATATCGATGATGATCAGACTGTTGGCGGCAGTTGCTTGTGACCACGGAGCCAATCGCTGAGAAATCAACGCATAATATTATGATGTACTTTGCAAGCATGTGTGGCCAACCATTACAGTGGTATCGGCGAGGACATTGAACATGTTGATGCGCGAACTGCTGAAAATATGGGCGGCTGGTACATCGGGCTGCCTGCGTGTCGATAATGAACAAACACTAGAATGTAGGTGCGTATAACCAGAGATCCGTGACCACAGTTTCGGTTGGAGCATGATGATGTGCTAATTGAAGGCTTATATAGCATGCGGGTAAAATGGAATCCGCGCGAAAAGTGAATGCGCTCATGCTTCGGCCGTTTAAGACATACAGCCTAAACATCATGTTCGTGATGTTGCGATACTCCAACGAGTTTCGATTTCGCTGAAAACGGGACAGATTGCAAGTTACGACACGCAAATGCTGAATGGCACGTTAATTTTGTGATATAACATGACCTTGAAAAAATGTTTACGTTTAAAGATGTTAAACCAAGCTTCAAACAATATGAAACAAGCTCCCTTATAAATATTGCATCCTTTAAAGTGGGAAAGCCTCCTGCAGACAATACAATTTTTCTGTTAAGAAAGTATGCTCCTCGATAGGCCATTGTTCGATTGCGTCATCGTATTTTGCACAACATTAATTGGGTGTCAGTTGACAGCCATTATATTTGGAAATCGCGCTCACGAACGCCAGATACGGGCGCTTCGTCAATGATGCTGTTTTTGCCTTGATAGCCGCACGATTTATGTAATGACAGGATTTGAATGACGTCATTATTACACCATGTGACTTTGAAATACTCTCGCCGATATACCGTTTCTGACATTCGCAGGTGTGTAGCTCAGAAACTAGAGAGGGCTTAGGTCTTGAGAAGGTTAGGATTGTGGACAGCACCAAAAGGCTTTCAAGATGACTATTTCAGTTCAAAGTCCCATAGAAATGTGGAGCAATCCCTTTAAAGATCAGATTCCCGCTCAAAGGACAGGGAACTCCACATTACCAAAATATTGCCAACCGATTTCGGATTTGTGGCCATCAGAACAATTCATAACGCATGATCCATCGTCCGTCAAAAAGTCCTGACCCCTCATGGTCCTCGTTCATTGTCAATCTCTGGCTCAAATGACGGCTTATGCCATATCACCCAGCAGTTATCGGCAGGCTTCAAAGTTTTTGGATGAAAATATTTACCAGTAAATGAACTAGCTTTTATTACAAAGTCCCGGCCTCTGAAGGTCACATCTTCGGTGAAATCCGGGCTCCAAGGACGGAGAACTCCACGGCGCCAGAAAGCTACCGGCGAATTTCAAATCTTTAACACCGCTCCGGTGGGGGGAGTCAAATTGCCCCCCCCCCCCGAATGTTTTTTCCAGAACGGTTTCCGAACGGCGCGGCGCAACCGCACCACATTTTGCATAGCCATGAATAATTGAATAGCGGATCGTTTGACATCAACAATTAAGATGTATCTTGTACGGTCGCTGACCTATGGCAGTCCAAATTCAGGCCATGGTTTCAGCGAAGGAAATTTCTAGGGAATCCTTCAATCTGATTCAACAACGGAGTGTTAGACGAAGCCATACATCCCTGAGATGCTTTCTTAGGCAACGCAAATATTGAATGAGCAAATACTTTGACCTAAGGCCAGGCATAAAGGTCAGACCAAGGTCAAAACCAACCTGCTTTGTTTCTCTGGGGCTTGCTGTTTGGGATCGTGTCTGGTGTTCATTTAGAATTTATTGATAACAGGAACCGCCTTATCTTAATTTACATCTTCCAGTGACTTTTTAGAGGTCAGAATGGGTCATAGATCAGAAATGACCCAGGTCAGCATTTTTTAGGAACATACTGCCTGGCATTATCTTTGTCGCTTATTCAAATGTAAAACTCAGCGCAGTCTTGTATGATTTTGGTCACCATGACCTTCAAAAGGTCAAAAAAGGTTACTGACCCTAGCTAAGCATGTGACCTTTTGCTTTGTGACAGTTATCTAGGTTCTGGGGCACTTTGGAGACCAACCTGGAAGTTGACCTTGTTTGATCATATTTGACACGAAAGTCATGACCTAGGAACCTCAAACTTTGATCTAAGTGTGTTCGCGTACAGATCAACGCACCCTGTAAGTTTGGTATTTCTATCTCTTTTAGTTCCCGAGGTCTCGGAGGGGGGGGGGTCGCGGGCGGGCGCGGGTTAAGAGTGTGTGTTAAGCATCGGATAGGTACCAACAAACGAACTAGCATCGTTCAGAATGGCCTGGCCTCTCAAGGTCACCCTCCAACGTCGAATTCAGGCCCAATAGACGGGGAACCACGCATTATTCTAAAGCTAACGACCGATTTCAAATTTTCAAGCATCAGAATGGTCACCAGTAAAGGACCTAGCGTCCGTCAAAGAATTCTAACCTCGGAATATCACCCTTCAAGGTCAAATTCAGGTTCAAAAGGTGGGACTTCGATATCACCCAAAAGTTCCGGCTTGTTTCAAATTTTCAAGGGTAAGAATATTCAATACCGGAGTAACTTGCGTTCGTCTAAAAGTTCTGACCTTTCAATGGCACCAGTGAAGGTCCTGTATTTTCATATGCCAGAACATTCACCAGCAAAGGAATCAGCGTCTTTCTTTTTGACCGATAGTAGTTTCTTTTGTGCTAAAGGTCATCAAGCTCGACAATTTGAAATCGGTCGGTACCATTCGGGTGATATGGAGCTCCCGTCTTTGAGCTTGCAGCTGACCTTAAAGGATGACTTTGACAGATGAGGGTATTTTAACGAACGCTAGGTACTTTGCTGGTGAATATTCTGGCGTATGAAAATTTGAAATTGGTCGGTAATTTTGGCTGACATGGAGTTCCCCGTCCTTTAAACCTGAATGTGGCCTTGAAGGCTGGGGCTCTGTTTTGTCGCTGGTGAATATTCTGATGCTTGAAACTTTGAAATCAGTCGGTAACTTTCTGGTGATATGGAGTTCCCTGTCCTTTGTGCCTACATTTTACCTTGAATGGTGTCCTTGAGAGATGAGGTCTGTTGGATAGACGCTGGGTGATACGTTAGCGACTGTTTTGATGCTCACTAATTCCAAATAGGCCGCTATGATTTTGGTGTCACGTTGTTCCCGTCATTTGAGACTTAAGTTGATCTTAAATGTAACTTTGAAAGGTAACGATTTTTACGGACATGAAGTATTTTGCTCACTGACAAATATTATGGTGTTTGCGATGTGAAATTAGTCGGTAAATTTTTGGTCAAAAAGATTTTTCCGTCTTTGGAGCCTGAATTCAACCTGGAAAATTTCCTTTGAAAGTTCGGGACTTTTTGACAGACGCTAGTCCATGCGCTAGTGATTGTTCTGTTACTCAAAAATCCGATGCCGGTTCGCTAGTTTTTTGCTGATATTGAAGTTCCGCGTCTTTTGACCTTGATGATGAGAATTGAGGTTTTTTGTGCGTGCCGCCATCTACGGTTATGTGGCGCTTTTTGCGAAGTGTTGCTTATGTAACCGGCTTTGACGGTGGCTGAAAAAACCCACAGCTCTCAGGAAATCAAATAGTTTATCCTCGTCAAGCAAATGAGAATCATTTCCTGTAACGTCGCGATGTCAAAGCACGGAAGCATACCTTCCAAAATACGGAGACGCTCGGGGTTGAAATGCTGATGCGAGCTGACGATATCAATTTTGCCTTGAAGGTCACGTCAAAGCGTAAAAAATAACGTGACATTCAGTGCTTCGCGCAACAATTGACCACTTGCTGCGTCTTAAACGAAATCGGACCTCATCACGTCATTTTTTCTATACCCTTACGCAAGAACAGGTAACCAGGAGTGTCCCACCCTCGATCCCAGCGACCCAATAAATCGTACGTTAACACTAGAAAGTATAAAATCAAGTCGCGGCACTCCCAGCTAGGGAGAAGAAACAAAAGTATAGAGGCAGGCCAAGAGGTGGTGCAGACCCGAAGGAACTGTGTCATGTAATAGGCAAGGAAATATCACACATGAGAAGGTTTAAGGTAGTCATTAGCCAAAGTCAGCTAATGGCAGCCCGCTATAACCACCCAGTAAGCCACAACCACTCATTCACAGTGTTTGTAAGGGTTGTACAGTCACACAAGTCGGAGGGGCAATTACCCGGTCATTTTCATGCTAGGTTTTGAGCTGGATGTCCAGCGAGTCCACCCAGCTATCCGGAGCTTGTTGCTGGAAGAGCTCCCGGAGCCTTCGGGTTTGGGTACATGTGCATGACTTTAACTAAATCATAGCGAAAATCGCTAGATAAATCGCCGACTTCACGGTTGTACCAGTAAAATAACGGGTAGATTATTACTAGTAGGTGCACTCATCTACGAACCGATTAGGTAAAACTAAAAGGCAACAGTTATGTGCTTGGCAAGTTTACATTCAGCCAAGTCATTTAATTTAATCGGGGTGGGAAGGGAAAAGCTTACGTAATGGGGGCTAGTTCTAGGGAGGGCGATGAGCTTCCAATGTGATGATGCTAGATGCTTCCCATGTGATGATCAGGTGATGAGCTTCCCAACTTCCTTAAAATTTAGCATTCGCCCCATGTGCATTGCCTGGTAGTAAGTAAACAGAATGGGAACCCCCAACTTTTTCGATGTCCCTGCGCCTTTGCGGAAGCAGGGTAGCATCTTACACTGAACGCTGGTCGTAATTTTTTTGCGGGGTTAAGTAGTACAGTTTTGCAGGGAGCTGTACTAAACCAGGGAAAGTCTTTTTTCACTGCGAGGCCCAAATGTTGCGCGGAGGCGGAACAAGTGATCACCGACGCCAAAACACAGCCAGCCATGAACAGGATTCACCCTGCCCATGAGGCTTCACACACATGACAGTCTGCGAACCTTCACCATGTGGGACTTTTGACACTACGCTCAGATGTGCAGTGAATGATATTAGGGCGCACTGCCATGCCTATGAAACGCACAGAGGTTTATCAGGTGTACCGCTATCGCTGTTTCGGCTCAAAAGAACGATATCACGGACACGTCGTGTTTTGCACCCCGATCTGGCTACCTATAATTTTATGAGCATGCCACTTTGGTGTTAAACATGGCAATGTTTAGGGCTAAGGGCCGAGCACGGCCGGCCCCGCATACAGGTACGGACCATGAGCACGCAGGGATATAGACAGGCACGGATCGAGCAAGGCCGGCCCGCAGGCAGGTAGAGAACGAGCACGGCGGAATGGAGGGAGGCACAGATCGAGCACGGTGCTGTGCATATAGGCACGGACCGAGCACTGTGGTATGCGAATGTTATGTACGTCCCGAGGATAGCAGCTACGTGGGCAGGTACGGGGCAAGCACGGCCGTCCCCGCAGGCAGGCATAGACCGAGCACGGCGGTCTATGCTGCAGCAGACAACAGACTCGCCAGGCTCGCTACTCGCTGCCAACACTGGCGGCGGCACGACCGCGGGGCAACAAGCCGTGTAAGATCAAAGTGCATTGTAATGGATTGCCGCTAAGGTTGTCACGAACATCGTCATTTTCGTCGTTTGGGTACCAGTGCAGTCCGATGCTGCTCTTCTGAGAATAAGTATCGGATGTACGCATTCACTCGCCATGTCATGGCGTTGCAAATGTCTCTCTCACACACACGCACACACGCGCGCGCGCACAAGCACGCACGCACGCACGCACGCAGATAGGTAGTTATGAAGGCAGTTAGCTAACAGACAGCTACATTTCAGAGTGAAAGTGATGGTCACGCTGCTGCGTGTTACATAGTTGTGAACATCAATCTCCCAGGGATGTGATCAGGATCCACTCCAGGAGCCAAACATCTATCCGGCCCAAAACTGTCGCTGAGGGTGGTCAAATTGCTCACGTGTAGTTGGTGCTACCTGGGAGCCCCGCAAAGTCCATCATGCTGTCTTGCCCATCACATCCAATTACGTCTCCAACTAGTGGTGATGTTGGATCTCTTGGAACCTTTGCAGCCAGATTTTGAAGATTGGGGTGCGTTCAAGCTATGTGTTCGTGCATACAATCGATACTGATTTGATGAAAGTAGATCAAATATAGGATTCAATGTCCAATAGGATCAAATGATCTCCGCTAGATTTATTTTGTACGGTTCCTTTTCGCTTGAAGTCAGGGTGACACCATTAAATCTACGCAAGTTGTAATATTAACTGCATGATGGGCATGCCGAATGTGATGTTTGGTCATGGCCCACTCATCAGCCCTTGCCCTGATTTGCTGTTTCTCATGGTTGATTTTTCATTTCAACGCAGACTCAAAGGGAGGAGAGGTCGATGAAGCCCCCGACCCATGGTATCCAAAACCAAGGTAGGTTTGGCCACACGAATAGATGCAGCAGATTGGTCTCAACTAGATCTGACGTCTGGTAAGAATGTTTATGTTTCCAGGTCAAAGATGTGTCAAAGGTCAAACTTTCCTGAAAATCGAACATTTTAAGCTTTCCATGCTCATCTGCACGAGATCACCGCCGTGGTGACACGAAATCTAGACCGGTGTGGTCCCGTTGTAGTTCTAAGCAGCATGGTGTCTAGTGTTATGCATAAATTTACCGTGCAGGGTTCCGTCAATGTAACAGTGTCGCCCTCCCGCCTGCATCGTCCTTTGATCGCCGTGGAATGTGTGATGGGGGACCTTGAAGATGTTGCGTTAAAGGCTGGTGAAAGGCACTGGTTGTATTGCATCGGACAGGCTTGCAATATATCCTGGTGCACACGGGCCCACTCTCGTCTGACTGATGCGTACATCCTGTGCGCAAGTCCCTGGAAGCCAGGGGCATGAGCCTTGCCTTCCGGCTATACAGGATACACACGGGTTGGACGCGTGGGGCGCCCACATGGAAATGGTAATGTTATGCAATAGCCGTGGCCACGCATTTCGCGTGGGCCGAGCGTGGGCCGAGCGTCTGGTCGTCTTTGTGATGTTCTTTCCGACTCGTCAGCTGAGCGGGAGGCAGGCGCCGCGGGTTTGGCTGACGCTCTCATACCTCCCCCGGATTGGAGCTGATTACCGAGCGTCAGCTTTGATCGACGTGAAGGGTCATGAAGACATCCAGACGACATACTGCACGCGTTGGCGAGTTCTTGAACACGATATGCTCACAGCGCGGATGTTCACCAGATGCGACAGCAGGTCTTGCTGTTCGCCAGGTGGATCTTGGGGCCGAGGTTGATAAGTGGTGTGGCAACGTATCGGCAACGGTTGCAAGGCAGAGAATCCGCAGGAAACGGCTGGCACGCGCCGGACGGCGTCATCTGGACCGCATTTGTTCACGGCCAGTGGTCTGTTGCGGTGGGAAAGAGCGGCCACCGCGACAGGACCCTCGTGACGTCACCAGGTGTTTGGCGGTTCATCGGTCGAGATGAGCCTGTGGAGGCCTGGATGTGCTGCTTCGGCATCGCGGCGTTGGTGGTGGTTCCCTAGGATCGAGCGGTGTTCTCAGTGGCGCGAGCAGGTGATGTGTGACGCTTCTCTGTTCGCTGTCGCTGATCACTGACGGACGATGGCTGTGAGCAATGCCTGAGATCAGGCGACGGCAGGGTTGGTCCCCGTGAGACCGATCAGCCGACGCCGGACTCGTGTGCAGTATCAGACGGGAGATGATCTTGGCGTCTTGTGATTTTTCAGCCACCGGGCTGACCAGCTCCGGCGGGGAAGATGTCTCCGTGAAGGGTGAGGGTAAATCGGGAGAGATGTCAGCTAAATGTTTGTGGTGTGATCGATCGAGAGTGAGCAGATAGTTGAAACGCTACGCTGATGAGGTAGGCATAGCGACAATCAACACCGACGTCTGTGCGATCGAAAGAAGTATCAGTACCAAAATTGGGACGTTTTTGTGTGAGAGCTGTATAATGGTACCTATCTTTGTCAACTAATAAAGAAGAGAATGTTCATCCAATGTTAAATTAAAATTGGCGAGTGATAATGAACAACACTTAGGTAACGTAGCAATCGCTTTAATGCAATACATTTGTGCACTGAGAATCAGGCGAGCCGTTACAGCTATTAACAACAGTAATGCGTTACAACAGTTCAGTTACAACAGTCGTCGACGTTGGGCGTTGCATGGTTGAGGGTACCCGAACGGGTTGTGTTCCACGAACAGCCACGAACGGTTGACGTGGATATGCTGCACGTCGTCAGGCTGGTTGATGTGCGGATTTCTGCGTTCACCGATCCAACCATTTCAGTCAGCCGATAGGGGCCACGGTTGACTTTTTGAAATTTGCACGTCATGCCGAGTTTGAATTGGGACATGCGCAGGTATACCAGCATGCCTGGGTAGAAACATAGTGAAGTCGACTGCTTGAGCTGAAGTTTTTCTTGGGCCAAAATGGCAGCCTCATTGTTGACTAGTACGACCGCATGAAACGAGCTGAGAAGCTTCCGCAAGAGATCGTGGTGTGAGTCGACCGATGTGTACGGGTCAACAGGGACCTGTGTACCCACATCAGCCGGCAGAGGCAAATCAAGGCCGGCGAAAATTTGGGCGGGTGTGTCGCCAATAGAACGGTTGATGGACGTTCTTACCGGCATGAGAGCCAGAGGGAGAACATCGTCCCAATTTTTCTGGGAGGAATCGACGAAGTGGGACAGGATGTTTCCGAGCGCAGAGTGCAGTCGTCCGACTCTCCCGTTTGCGCGGGGGAGTGGGGTTTTAAGGAGCCTGTTGATGCCGAGAAGTTTGCAAATAGACTGCATGAGTTTCGAAGTGAAATTTGTGCCTCTGTCACTAAGTAAATAATGGCCGATAGCATGTCGAGAGAGGATGTTTTCGACAAAGGCTTGTGCCGCCGCTTCGTGGGGTTTTTTGAAATGGGGTAGCTTTAGAGCGGTCCGTATGTAAAGTGACAGACGTTTGGCGAATTCTTCCAAATTTGGTGTGTGGTTATGGAGATACCGGTTTCGAATCAGTTCAGCCATGCTGCCTCCTAATTTTGATTTTGCAACGTTGAGTGCTACGACGTCGGGCCGTGAGCCCAGAGCTTTCGCTTCTCGAATTTCCTCCTTAAGTCTTGCAGGGGGTATGAGCCGTCGTATACCGTAATAAAAGTGGCGATATTAAGCATGTTCAGAATAATGGAAAGTGGTTCTGGTGCGGACGGAACGTCAAGCGGCGGAGTGGGTAACGTCATTAAAAATGTCACAAAAATCAGAGCTCCGAAAAATACAGAGTACGTAGATTTTGCGAAGCACGGAACAGAGTAACACTGCCAGGGTTCTCAAGTAAGCAGGCACAGCTTACCTTACCGCCGCTGCCGTCAGCTGTGGTCGGAGATCTTGAAGATGTTGCGTTAAAGGCTGGTGAAAGGCACTGGTTGTATTGCATCGGACAGGCTTGCAATATATCCTGGTGCACACGGGCCCACTCTCGTCTGACTGATGCGTACATCCTGTGCGCAAGTCCATGGAAGCCAGGGGTATGAGCCTTGCCTTCCGGCTATTCTGGATACACACGGGGTGTACGCGTGGGGCGCCCACGTAGAGGCGGTAATGTTGCACAAAAGCCGTGACTACGTATTTCGCATCGGTCCACGCGTGGGCCGAGCGTCTGGTCGTCCTTGTGCCGTTCCCTCCGACCTGTCAGCTGAGCGTGGGTCGAGCGCCTCGGGTTTGGCTGACGTTCTCCCTGACAAAAAGTGTCCCTAAACAAACATCGCTCCTCAAAAACCAGTTGTGCTAGCGACACGCTTTTGGCGTCAAAATACGTGCAACGGATGTCTCAGAGACGAGGATGTCTCTGCGCGACATTTGGGCGCGTTTGCCGAACATGATGGAAAGTTATCGGCAGAAAACCTTAGAAGAAGGATTGTGCCCCTCCCTCTAGAGGTATGGTTAAAGTTGTTACTTTATAGAGTGGTTATAACTTTACAAAATGCTATGCTGCATGGTATATTAATAAATCTTCAGAAATGTCATGTGCGTGATGCTGTGCTGAATGGATTTCAGATTAATGTTGTTGGTGAGTGACACACTAATCAAGGGCTGAGAACCTTTGTCCTAAAAGCTATCTTTGGGGGCGAAAGCTCTGCCATCCATAGTCAATACAACTGGTTGCAACTCCAGGATTGGGTTTGTGGAATAACAAATCAGGCTATGTCATATAAGCCAACCTTACGTCCAGACGAAGGATCAAATTCCATGTGTCTACATATTCAAATGTATCCATCTACTGGTGAGAGACACTGATGAGCCTTAGTAGGTCAGGCTTGCATGGAGTGCTGCATTTGGTTGTGGATTACCAGATCGAGCGGGCCAGATTAACGGAGCTGCTACGGGTACCATCACGCCCTGGTCGGGTCGACGGGATTGGTGGCCTGGTCAAAAAACCGCCACTTTTTTGGCCAGGCAGTCGGCAGCTTCGTTTTTTGAAACTGGCATGACCCAGTCCCCAGTGCAGAGTGAGGCTATGATTTTGTCGTGCAATGCGTGCACCAGCGTCTGTATTTTTTCAGATCGGGTAGGAATCTGGCCGGAGGACGCGTCTGCAGCAGCTGCTGACCCGGTTTTAGGTTCGCGATGAGACGGGTATCGTGGATAAGCTTGCGGCCGGTAGACTGTGCACGACCTCCAGCGCTTCTAATAGCGATCAGCTTGACACGGGACCCGTTAGATTTTGGGAGGATACCTCTCCGGGATGTCTTGCAATCGCGCCTAAACTTTCGGTGTCCCCTAGGTATGCTCTGCGCGTGTTTTCATGTGTCGTCAGCAATTCTGCTTTCTGAGGAGCTACTGTCTTAAGGAACACGGCACGGCGGTCCGCGGCTGGCGTGGATGGCGAGCGGTAACTGACGATGCTGTGTAACGCACCTGGCGTGCCGACAAGGTTACATTCAGGTATCCCTGCATCATAAAAATGTGCAGAAACACGGCCGTTTAAATTACGTGTCGCTACAGGAATGATCTCGTACATAACGGTATGCCAATTTTAAAACGTCTGATTTTCAGAAGAATTCGACTTTGTATCTAGTCTAGGATTGTTCATAATTCACCTAGCAACACACAACTTAACAATCCCAAGATGTTGCTGAGACCCATCCACTGGCTTTTCTGCGAGACCCTATCTTTTTTAGTTTGGAAACCGGGGTGGGGGAGGGATGGTGCATCGAACTCCTCCCCGCCCCCATAAGTGCTCGTTGTGAAAAAGACGGCGAATCAGGGCGAGGGTTTAGCTCTCCGCAGCCGGGCGCTGGTGCTTCCCAAGCCTGCAGCGGACACGCGGCCTCTCCTGTTACCAATTCGGTGTGTTAAAACGAACAGCACATAGAATTGGTTATAAAGCGTTTTGCAGGAGCAGCATAATGATTGGCATTGTAATTTCTCAGCAGGAAACACGTTAGTGATCCTGAACTAGACAAATTGCGGTCAAGAACACGAGGACATTACGTGGTGCATACATTCTACTGCCCTGAATCCTATGCTAAAATCAAAGAAAGATAATCTGCTTCCTACAAGATCCAAGGACTGGTTATGTTATTCGTTGGCAATTATCACAATTACATAATCCATACCTGATCCCTCATCCACTACAATTCTAATTGCTGAAATACACTACAGCTGATGTGATATGAAATACACAGCAATAGTGGAAATGTCATTTGGTCTCATATGCATATTGCATGTCGTGGGATGTGACCTCCTTAGGATTGAAGTGATAACTATTTTCACGCGACATCGACTCGCAAGAGATAACTTGGTCTTCAGATTTAGCAGTTCCGTAATGCGGGTAAAGCGGCGCACAACGCTCTAATTTCTGCGCAGCGCGTAAATCTGTTTCTAGCCCTTACATGTCATAGAGTGACCTTATGAGATGAGTTTCAGATATCCCGATGGAAACGACAGCCAGTGCTTACTCAAGTATATCTCTAGTGCAGTCGTTTAGTTCGGTACAGTTCGGCTCCCTGCTGATCGTAAGATAGGGTCGAGTGAAGTCGATTTTTGATCGGCTGGTCTGTGAGAAATGCCATTGTGGTTCGTAGCGCTTATCACTAAAATAAGTTGGGCTCATACTGTTTGTATTTTATGCTAGCTAATCGCTATTGCAAGAACTGCAATCTGATGTTGAATTATTGACTTTCCATCGCCTATTGGATGGCTAGTGATAGATTGTGGTAATATGGTTACTTACGTGTCCATGCACTTGGCCGTCACATTTGGCAGGTGCAGACTGCGGGCTGTCAGGTTTAGTGCAGACTAGTCCACATTGCACGCTGTATACCTGGGTCTAATGGGTTTGGGTTGTAGGTGCAATGTAGAATATGCGAACTTGGAGCTGAGGCGGGAGTGAGCTGGTTGTTTAACAGTTGACAGGAAAGATGCTGCTTGCTGCACCGCATATGCTGGGATAAAACTACTATCAACTTTCTACAAGGTTCTTTACATCCCATTTAAGACCAAAATAGATATGCATATGTACATATATATATATATATATATATATATATATATATATATATATATATATATATATATACATATACATATATATATAGATATATAGATATATATACATATGTATATATGTATATATATATATATATGCATATGTATATATATATATATATATATATATCTATCTATCTATCTATCTATCTATCTATCTATCTATCTATATCGGCTTGTCATGATTTAAAATTCGACTCCTTGTATACCGCTCACAAAATTAGTTAAAAATTCCAAAAAACAAGGTCCTATTTTCGATTTTTCTCCAGGCGAGGCCGGCCGCAGCCAGGGCAGGCCGGTGGCCGCCGTTATCAGCGGCCACCGGCCTGGCCTGGCTGCGGCCGATCGACGGCGGCCACCTCCGCATCACTGAATGAGCTGATCGTCTGACTTTTTCGTCGCATGTTTGTGGATCAGGACCACTATTCATTGTTGCTTAGAGTAAGTGAGACACCCGCTACGGTACCTAATATCGATTTTGTACGCTGACATCACGCCACACCGCAATGTAATGTTTCGGCGAACTGCCTGTCTGAGGTACGAATTGGTTGGCTCAGCACTCCACACCCACACCCAAAGTCACCGGACTGATTCGCTTTTGTGTGTAGGAAAAAGGAACATACCTTTTCTAAACAGGCCTCGAATATGTCTTGGACTTGAATATGTTGGTACCTCTGGTATCCCTCGTAAAATGTAACAATCGCCATCAAGAGTAAAAATTTGATTGGTGCAATCCCTGGAAGATCCGTGTCGCAACCTACCATCCGCACAAGAGACGAGATGATTTTTTCGCTACTGCTATTTTTTCATATGGCCTGAGCATTAGCATGCTTGGAGTACTTTGAGTAGTGAATGAGGGCTGAGGCATAGATTAGTTTATTGCCGTGACAACTGACAATGAGAATCATGGTCAGCCATTTTATTTTATAGGTTGCAGACAAATTTATTTTCTGATGTTAGCGTAGCATGTGTGAACGTGGGATGGTTGCACCACGCAATAACTCTGGTTCCTGGCTGATATCAAACAAAATTTAGATCAAGATCAACGATATGGTGCTTGCTGCTTAGAAAGTGCAATAACGAACTTCGTGCTGATTTTGCATAAAGTTTTATGACTCAAATGTTGCGTGCTGTTCACGTTAAAACTCTGAAATGGCTGTCAATCTGTCTGGTACACGGTGTGCTCTTCATATTACCACGCTTAGTCGAGCCATATGACTCATTGACACCACATTGCTAGGACGTTGTTAGAAATGATCGGCTCCCGATCCAGCTCATGTAAGTTATGAAGAACGAGATTCAGCTCTTGGCTTAAAACGGCATGTTTCGTAACGAGCCGATTCAGCTCACGAATATCCCCAAAAAGATCCACTTGTAAGAGGACTCATGATACAGCTCGAGTCGAACACAAGGCTGGTGCTTGCCCGCATAAACATAAGCATTCGCGCAATAGCAATGTGTAGACAGCAGTGAGGTCAAACACGCTCGCCGCACACCGCAATACCCTTGCTGACGTAATGAATGCGTCGGTGCGTCCCAAGATCAACAGAAAGTGTAGGTTTCGAAATAAGGTATCTGATTCCACTGGTATTTCCTTAACGTTAATTGCTAGCATCTAGTTAACGACAGGTGGTCCCAGAGAAAACATGTCAAATGAGTATTGTTTTCATGTACAGGCTACAGCTCCATGCCGTTTGCAACTGCCGTCATTGGCAGATAATGGATGTCTAGTCGATTGCTAATTCCAGTCGTTTTGTAATGCGGGCAGCTGAGATCCGAATACCGTTTATTTCGTGCACTGTTTTTCATATCAACGCTAAATATGAATTGCTTAGCTATCATGTGTTACAAATCTGGGAAAATAATCGGAAGCGTATCTGTTAGGTTATGAAATATATTGCTACTGCTATGTCAGCTGCCTGTGGGACCAAATGGGGTACCAGTCGAATAACTATAATGGTGATGTGCCGCTGATGGCTGATGGCTGATGTGCCGTATTTAACAAATGTTACAGGCTGCAGCGTTTCCAACATTTCGAATATTGCAAACAGTAGTACAGGTGCAGACATGTCTTAAGCAGTCTCAACCCGATGTTTCTTGTTTCAAACAACTTCTCCTGTACATAAACTACTGTTATTTGAAATGGTTGCTGAAAACTTGACGTATATAGTCCTGTCTACATGTGCATAAGCACGTCGGATGAATGAGCAAGAGATTGGTTGAGACCTAGCTTCACAAGTCGTGTTCCCGGCATGGTGGGAAATATTCGCCAATCATCCCGTCTGATCTACCTTGTTGCCATGACAGCTACTGCAGCGCACTGAGTTATATGTTTGGATGGTGTAAAAAGAAGATTTGGGAGGTTGAATTCGAGAGCTTCCGTAACACAGGTCATGGCTCACGGCTACTGATTTGGCGCTTGCTTGGCTGAGCTCTATTTGACATGCTATGGGCTGAGCATTTATTCGCGACGATCGTGCTGACCCGAGGCGGGGTGCATATTCACATGTATGCATGAACATCTGTGTTTATAGTGCATGCGTATTTCATGTATACATGCATACGCATTGTTTGGAACAACCAAGCTTGATGAAAACAACTTTTACCACATAACATATGCCCCAACCGATCACGCGGTCCTGACCGCAGGACTCTTCTAGTTACGTACGCTCTAACCGCTCACCCGGTCCTGACCGTCGGACTCCTCCAGTTACGTACGCTTTAACCGCTCACCCGGTCCTGACCGTGCGACTTTCCCAGTTCCGCTGTTAACCAACCACCCCTTGTTTTTGTTGGATTTCTCGCTGGTGGTGGATCGGTCCGTTAAAGGAGAATGACGCGGCTGGGGATGACTTTATTTTTCTGTGTTGTGGCAGCGCAAAACACAGTGCCCTGCTTCAGGCAGACATTGGATGGGGACAGTGATAAGATGTCCTCGGGCAGAGGTTTTTGAAGGAGAGAAAGCCTGTTTTATAGAAATGTATGATCACCACGTTTCACAAGAAACTTTTGCTCGATAGTTAAAAACGTCTTTCGCTGTTGAAAGTTTGTTACGCTGCATTTTGCGTTAAATATAGGCACCGTCGCACAAAGCGATGAGCACAGTTATCAGACACATTTCATTCGCGTGGTCCAAAACAATATTTGACGAGTATGTAGAGAATTGGTTTAATTGAATATCGAATTGCGTACGAACACGAACATTACGTGAGTAGTGCCTGTGACAAAGGAAGTCAATATATATTCCAAAGCCTTTGGCCTCACCTAGAGCACTTCACGGGATTACTTTTTAGGATCTGGTCCAGTCTGGTGCGTGTCTTCATGATACAGTTCACCCACCAATTCGGCTTTTTAAGCTTTCTTAATTGCCCATTTAGGCCCGGCTAAGTAAAATTATGCTTCTAAAGGTCCGCATCAATCTGTATTCAGGTTTGTTTATTGCTGCATCAACCAACAAATATACCATAACTTATTTCTTTTTTTTCTTTTTCTTTCCAAATTTCAAAATGTTATACCAACAGGCTGTAAAAAGCAACAACCAAAAGGTTGGTCTGACGTACTATGGCTTGTTGCGAGAGTCGGCTGCCACCAATTGTTAAGCTTATTTTTAACGCAACGCGCGCTGTCACCACTCGCTCGGACCCAATCGTGTCACTCGTCAAGTTTCGCTCGTCCCTAAATTAACGTGACGTGCATGAGAAGCACATCATAGCATACATCTGTGACACAGACCCGACATTTGATATCTTGCATTTATCGCTAAGAAAATAACTAATCAACAACAATAATGCTTTGTGAAAGGAAAAACCAATGTTGGGTTGGAATTAGTAGTTCCGGATGAATCTACAGCTGTTCACTTAAATTTAGCAGCGACAATTTCATAGACTATGAATTATTTTTAAGAAATTTGATCAAAAATACATGTGCACGCTCTTCTGCTGCTCTTTAAGCACAGCACAAATTCATAGGGGTAACATATCACGTGGGCATAGACCCACACACAGTTTGTAATTCGAGCCTTTTACTATGGCTATGCAGTGTCATTGAGACGTTAGAAATGTTTCCAAACATGGATTTTGGAGGTGTCTGCCCCTTGCCGCTGATCCTGCCGGTGGAAGTATGTGAGAATTGCAAGGAATGCGCTCAGCAGCCTCATTCGCACTAATTAGTGCAACATGCTAATTGGCCCAGCAACTCTACACACAATGAGTGCATTATCTCAGCTATGATCCTTAAAGAGATTGCTCCTCATTTGTAGGTGATTTTGAACTGCTTGAGCCACTTTGAAGATCACTTGGTGCGGTTCACAGCCCTGCCCTGCCTAAAATCTAAACCCTTCCAATTTCTTACCTATACGCTCGCGAAGATGTACAGACTTTTTCTGGGAGACCATTTCGAGGTCACCAAGGCATCCACGACCCCATGCTAACGTCATCGAATCTTCTAATTTCATTGTCCGTGCGGCGACGAAGGTCAAGAAAAATATAGTTGACGATTCGTTCATATCGGGCATTGGTAAGCATGTTTTCCAGATATATCAGCCGTCAATTGGCTCTCATCGATGTTGTGCAAGGTGCTACGACGTAATCAAACAATGACTTATTGAGGAGCATATTTACTAGACAGAGAAACTGTGTTGTGGAGAGCAGCCTTTGTCACTTTAAAGTATACCAATAGTTGTAAGTGAGCTTATTTCATCAAATCTGATGTATATTTTAATATCTTCAAAAGTTGAACATTCTCTTGAATCTCGTCGATCTGGTCAACAGAAGATGCCCTTCTTTTGTTGTCGGCCGGTTGGCTTGAGGTTCTAGCGGCTCCACACTGCCTTTCCAGGCTCTGTTTGGCGTAATAGTTTTGTTTGGTACGGAGGGGCTTCTGCCTTCCTGCCCACGGAGGGCTCGCTTGCTGCCCCAGGCTCCGTCGGAAGCTTCCCTGATCCTGGACGGGCGACGAAGAAAATGAAACGTGTTGATATGTATACTAGACGGGCGGTGAAGAAAATCAAACTTGTTCAAAGGTATGCTTACGTTGGCGCCATTGAAGGCCAAAAAAGCAATGCAAACATGACAAATTGAGGTGCTTCAGATCCCACAGTATAACAGCTATTCTTGGCAATAACCAGGTCTTCCTTTTAAGGGAATATCCCACATTTGAAGACATTGAAGCAAGCATCAGGCACGATGAAAAGAACTCACCTATGACTGTTGTTATACTTCGAAGTGGAAAATATTGCGCTAGAAACACAATTTTTCTGTTTAATGAATATGCCTCCCAATACGTCATTGTTTGATTGCATCATCATACCTTGCACAACATTGAGTGATAGCCAACTGACGGCTATCACAGATAAAGCGTGCTCGCAGACGATATGAACAGTTTGAAATTCATATTTTTGCAAGTCTAGATCGCCGCATGACCAAAGAAACAGAAGTTAACAGAAGTTAAAGAAGTTGAAAAGTGCAACAGAAGTTGAACGACGTTTTTATAGCGCCATGGTTGCTGTGTCCCAGAGTGACCTTAAAATAGCCTCCCCGAAATAGTCCGCTCATCTTCACGGGCGTGTGACTCAGAAACTAAAAAAGCTTACGTCTTAAAGATAGAGTTGTGAACTGCCGCGAATTATCTTCAAGATGGCTATTTCAGGTTAAAGTCCCGAACAAATGCAGAACACTTCCTTGGAACATTCGTTTTTCCTGATTGTATTGAGTTTCTTCTTGCGAAAGGCGCCTTTTTGAATGACTTTTGAAGTAACATGTTTTATATATGCGATTAACAAATTGAAATAATATTTGATGATTAATGAAATTAATGATTAATAATGATAATAAATTAATGATTAATGATTAATGAAATAATGTTTGAAACAAATTGCATGCATCGAAGGCTATTGTGCATCTGTGTGTGCGAAGCATTGATGAACAGCGCCGTATGGGTGTGGATCAGGCTCTTGCCCAGATGCGAACTCATCTGGATAAAAATCTGCTCTTAAATGCTGAAAGACATGCATTTTCCCATGTGCAAACACTTCAGGATCACACAGGGTCACACAAATGTGAAATAACTATGTTGTCTCTGTGCTTAGATGCTATTTTAGTGTTGTAAAATGAAAGACGCAGGTACGTGCGGGCTTGGTTTACTAAGCGACGGAGCGAATAAGAGCGATTTGTGTTTGCATTATGTCGGGATGTATTCAACACCATTGATGGGATTACCTGGCCGACCCGAGCAGTGGCTGCCGGTATGCCTGACGAGAACTGGATGTGAAGTGCTGACTACCAGGGACGTTTACATTTTGCGCTCCAGATTCCCATTGCGGTTGGACCGATGTTATGCATTCTATAAGCTCAATAAAGCCGTACTTGCTACCACTCCAAAAAGGCCCTCCCTAAACTCGCCACCGCCATTTGTTAATGATGATGCAATGTTTCTGTGTTGTTGCACTCTTGAGTGACTCCAGAACACGACCTACAAAGCCCCAGTGGCAGTGCTGTTTTACCACAACAATGAGCTTCGCTGAAAAGAAAATGTTGCATTTATTGAGGCTTCTTATCGCACTCATTGCATATTACTCTTCACTCGATGCGTGGTTTATCTGACAGTGCTCAAAGCAGGGTGTTCAGGTAACGCATGTGATTGCCACTATGTCTCACCTTTCTCGTCGGAATAAGTGAACGAATGAATGAATGAATGAATGACGGCTGGCGTACGCCGGCAATAAACGACGCGTTCGGGTTTCGTCGCTTTGCTTGGAATTCTCACCGGCAAAGACTGAGCCTCTGACCGACGGTCTTTGACGACGCGAAACTGCGGAAATCCGACCTTTCATGCAAAGTTGATGAATGGACGGCACAGTGCCTAGAACGTCAGATAAATACGTGATAAATACAGGCAGTAAATCGGTGCAAGTGGCAATGTAAGTTTTGTCATGATCATGAGTACAGTTTGAACAGCGTGATGTATTTACCGCTGTTTTTCGGAGTGATCACATTCCCGGCTTGCCCGAGGATTATTGGTGCACTTTTGCGCCGCACATCTCATGTTGGCACCATTAATTGCATACGGTCCGTTCGTCGACGTTTTGAAATTGGATTAGCACCTCTTGCCGCGCTGGCTGATAACGTATGGTATAAAAAGTGAAAACCGCGCAAAGCGGCCAAATTCATCTTAGCCATCTCTGAGTGTGAAATGTGGCACGTGCTTCTGAAGACCTGGCACGTTTCCCGTTTCCCGGTCAATTGTAACTTGTCAATTTCTTGTCGTTCCGACCCGTGGTTGCTGAGATGTGGTCACAGTTTCGCTCCGACCCCTGTCGGCATTGTCGTCGGTCACATTTTTCGAGCCGCCCGTGCGTAACCAATGGGCCTACACGGTCCTTCCGCCACGTGCCACGCCCGAGCCCCGACCGCAGCAGCTCGAGGTCTACCCGTGGAAAATCGCCTCGGAGGCCCGTTCGTCTTGTCGGTATCCAGCTGTTGAACGACGTGGCGTTCGACCCGTGAACGGGGTAACGCAGAACGAGACAGACAGACGCATCTTACGCAAAAAGTAAGCAGGTGATGGTGTGGGTATGAAAGAAATGAATCTTGAATGCGGATGCTCTGCTTTTGGGGCCAAAATAGCTCAGGATGATGATCCGTGCAAACTAAGTTATAGATGTCTCCAAGTTGCTTTATTCTTACCCTGAACGGTCACTAAATGAGACATAGCCATGCCACTGGAATAGGCCATGTGACACCTTCAATGTGACCCTAAGTTATAAGGAGTGATTGGTGACATTTTTCCTAACGTTCCGATATACAAGGACGTCTTTATTGTGCCACGTAGCCAGCGGTGGTAAAAGTGTTTGAAAAAGTTTTCTGTTGCGGACGGAGTTTGTTACAGGCAGCAGTGTCACCAGCAGCGTACCGCGATGTCATGCAACTTACAATGGCGGTGTGTCCGTGCCCAGCTAACGCAACTAAGCTCCAGCTGGTCTCGGTATATCGTCGAAAAACCATCTCTTGGCTGCAATTTTCAGTGTTGTGTACACACAACCGAGGCGTTTCGTTGGACATTGCTTTCCGATTATTGTTAAGAATGAATGATGCTACATAAACTGCAGAAATTCCAGCTGTACATTACGGGGTAGTTTATTGAGAAAGTCTTCTTTCACCCTTGAGACGTGCGGGGCCTCAGGTTAAGCTTAATCTACGCTAGATCATCTTCCTTCGACCGCAAAAATGAAGACTCTCAACAGCCAATGCAGCTAAATGCATGGCAGGATTCCAGCCAATGGCAGGCGGCTCTGGGGTATCAGGTCGAATGTTTGGATCTCCCCTAGACCGTGTCCGCGTACAAAAATGTTGCGCGCGCCTCGAGCCATCCCAATCATTGTCATCCTGTCCACCACGACTCAGACACGATTCTGAGCCTGGCGCGGAATGTGAGCCTGATGGGCATCTTTTGCCGCACCTCAACAGTCGGTATGCGAAGTTAAACTTTCTGCGAATTTTAACTTGGTGTCTGCGCTGAATTGGAAGGAAAGTGGAATAAATTGAGTTTCACATTGGAACCCGGCTGAGATAAAGGTAAATACGCAAATGCTGGGGAGAGAGGCAGTGGAAACGCGCTAGAGGAATAATGGGATGGCTGACGGAAAGATGGGATTGCAGGACTGATTAAAAAGCGCACCAGTTCTGTCACTTTTTATATAACGCTCAGCAAAAAGAAGATCACCAGTTGAATATAGCCGCTGCCTAAGAGGATGTGAGTGAGGCAAAGTAGCACGAAAGGGCCGCTACAACTAGTTGGCAAGCAAGTGCAAAGCTAAAAAGCAAATCCAGAATGATGCTGTGGAGGCGAGGGGAAGGCAAGATTCTAAATATTTTTGCAAAGTTGCATAGAGTTTCTCTTAAGGGGAATGTTCCACTTTTGAAGATATTGAAGCAAGCACCAGATACGATAAAATAAGCTTACTTAGAACTACTGGTATGCTTTTAAGTGACAACGACCGCTCTAGACAAAAACATTTCTCTTTTTGGTAGCTATATTCCCCATCACATACAATTGGTTAATTGCGTTATAAAACGTTTGTATGACGTTGAGGTGGTGCCCATGTTGGGCCGTGCGAAGCTATCACGCTAAGACTTGCTTGTAGTACCTCAGTCTCATGAAAGGCGGCCGGGGCGCTGTTGGGGCGCTGCTAGGGCTTGTTGAACCAAAGGTCGTTATGTGTTTTTATGCTACCTTAAGTCTCGTGCTATTCTTGCACACTTGAGTGAGCTTGTGATATATATTGGTTCTCACATTCTCGATTATGGCGCTATTCTTAAGTCATGCGATCACGAGTCTTATGTCCTCAATAACCAGCAACCATGTCCAACTTCATGCATCACGTAGCGCAAAACGCGATTCTTCTTTGGATTTTGCAGTCTGCACGACATTCGTTGAGAGCCAATTGACGTCCGCCATGTATCGAAACCGTGCTGGTGAACGCTAGATGTGAACGACTCAACGACTTTGTTCTTTTTTGCCTTTAGCGTCGCATGGCCAATTGGTGGCAGTTTTATGACAATTATTTGGTGTCATACATGCTTGAATAGCCTCAACGAAATACTGTAAGAAATAGACGCACATCTTTGTGGGCGGTAGCCCTAAGAGTAGAGGGTTTTAGGTTCTAACTGTAATGTTCTGCGGTTGAAGAGATTTAGGCAGGCGTCAGCATGACGAAATTAGCGCACTATGACTGTTGGCATAGTTTTATGTTGAAAAGGCTGCTCTAGACAACGCAGTTTCTTTGGTAAGTAAATATGCTCTCCAAGATGTCATTGTTTGATCACGTCATCGTACCTTACACAACATTGATTAAGAGTCAACTGAGCGCCGTTTTAAGTGGAAATCGTGCCCGCGAACGATATGAACGGTTCGGCAATCATATGTCTCTTGGCCTTCATTGTTGCATGACCAACGGAATGATACAACTTGAATGACGTTATAGCCTCCCCGAAATATTCTGCAGGTGTTCGCGGGCGTGTAGCTCAGAGGCTAAAGGGGTTGACTTCTTAAGAAGGGCAGGGCTGTGAACTGCACCGATTAATCTTCAAGATGGTTGCTTCAGTTCAAAATGCATACCGATGTGGAGCACTCCTGTTAAAATCCAGGAATACATTAATTTTTCGAAACTTTTTCGCCTCTTATGGGGAAATTCGCTTAATTTGGGTATCTGATATTACAGGATGCGTTTGCTTGAAGAACGCGTCAGGTAAACAGCGATCATCAAAGCGACCGTCCCCTTCAGAGCACCACTGGTAACAGGGATGCTAAAACGTGCCAACTTGGATAAGGTCGGCGACAAAAATGTATGTATGCGCGCGAACCTTGGTGTCAAAAATGGTCTTGACAAAACATTGCCGTGGTAGCCACGACAAAAAAAAACAGCACACACTGCAAAACCAAGCATGATATCTACATATATAGACATTTTGCCTCCATGGTAAAACATTTCGTCATACAACACAAGCGAACCTTCCCGTAAAGACTCTTTACCGTACCCTACGGTACCATGGTATATTTTTTAGACCTCATCCCATCCCGGCGACAAAATATCCCACAATTTTTGGTGGGTTGTCCCACTCGGTGGCAGATCGGCGGCAAGTCAGTGTACTTCCTGTGGCCCGCCCGGTCGGCAGATTCGCTGGTTTCACCAGCCGACTCTCGGTGTCCCAAACTGGACAGTATAGAATTTGGAAAAGACATCTAGATGTGGGGATTCATCTGGCCGCAAAGGCATGTTCCAATCATAGCGATGTGACTGATGTGAGGAGGGCGGTGACTTTCAACTTACTGCGATTTTTCAAGCGGCAGTCGCATTGCAGTGTCGTGAATACCTGCCTAGGGTTTAATTGTTGGGACCTGTTTACTTCTTTGTCGGTGCCGCCATTCACCGTCCTGCCCTTAGCGATGAGAAGCATTAGCAAGTAGCAAGCAAGTTCAGGGTAAGTGGTGAGAAGATCAGATCAAGGTGGAAGTTGACCTGTGATTATCCAGGCCATCGTGTCAGATACCGAAAAAACGGTCACAGGCGACCACCTTTAAAAAGAACCGTAGATTCGATGTCTGAACTCTGATGGCAGTCCTCAAAAAAGGAAATGAGAGGAGGTGATAATGGTTCTGAACAGCCAATTTATGCGATCATTGCTCTTGACCTAATTGGAATGGCTACCAGTCAGATAGACCTACAGATCAGGGATGTGCGTAGTTTCTTTTTCATTTCAGGGTTTCAGCTCTCCACTAAGTTTGTGAAGATGTGTCAATCTGGGAGACATCTAGATTTTGGAGGAAGTTTGCATAATTTTGTGTTCACTGTTTATCCAATCTATCTTAAAAAACTATAGGCCTACTTGAAATGTCATTAGTTCGTCAATGTGTCACTAACATTTCAACAAGTATTCAGGGTTCAACCTTTTGCTGCCGTGAATCTTGGTTGCTGGAATATATATGATAGCCATTAATGATATGGCCAAAAAGAAGGCAATGCAGAGCGAGGAGTGAGATGATGTAGCAAATGTAGGCCGTGAGGAGAGAGGCAGTGGGGCACACAGGTTTCACCGCCATCTCCCCCTTTTGCAAGGGTTTTGCTGGAAATGGCAGGATTTTATGTGGTAATGTGGTCCAACTGCACTGGGAGTCCAGTGAAAAATTGACACTTGGCTGCCTCCGAAGACAATGTTGGCTAAATGCTGATGATAGCATCCTCTGGAAGTTATTCATTCTGCAGTGCTCATTAAGATGTATATATATATATATATATATATATATATTATTTGCACTTGTGAGCATAACACTTGCATGGGTGCAAACATGGTGCATCATATTACCATTTTGGTTAGCACGGGATTGAAAATTGTCCTGATGGAATCCCTAGCATAATCACAGCGTACTTTAGAATAGGCTGTGAAGGTAAACAGCCTGTCTTATATCCAGCCTACGTTGACAACAGAAATCAATATAGTTTGTGCGATCGCGGCATAACGGCGGGAGCGTCAATTTTTTATGCACTTTTAAAGGAAAGGAGCAACCTATGGGTCATGGTCAATCCATAAAATCCGAAGAAGATTGACTTGTGCTATGATTTGCTTTTTCCTCGCGTTTTTTTTTTTGTAATCTTCCGGCTAGAAGTGTTAGTGGCAGAATAACACACATTGAGAGGGCTCAGCCTAACATGGGAGTTGGGTAAAGGGCCGGAAATTAATTCGAATTGATGCTCCTGCATGATGCTTGACAATTGTCACAATCCACCTTAGATTGGCATGCTACTTGGCATGTACAGGGCAATGTTGGTTTGCTGAGTGAATTTGTACCCATGCCTGGATGATGATAACGAAATGTATCATTCTGCAGTACCAGCTGATGTTTTCACCATCTACAATGCAAATTTCTACACCAGCGTATGCAAAATAAGTAAAAAAGGTTCGTAGTTAACAGTTTCAAGCTTTTCCCTGATTCGCTGGTTTTCAAAACGCGGACTGATCGTGGGGGGGGGGGGGGGCGATCCCCTGTCGTTTGCAAACCAAGGAAAGCGGAGACTCACAAAAACAGCAGTGAACTGTCTTTAACGAGATCTCGCGATTGGTAAGAAGTCTCATGCTGCTAACTGACCCCACTAAACCAAGATTAAGATTACATTCCCTGAAACCTAAGCTATGTCAGCTTTGTACGTCGTTCATATGCACGAAAGCATGCAGCGTGGATGGCCGGAACTTAAACAGGCGTTCTCCTTATTTTTGTGATTAGTACAATGGCATGCGATTTGATCTTTTTCGAGCTTTTTTATAATGTAGGGCTTCGTAAATGTAACAGTCGCCCTCTGCGCGCAGTCCGCAGAATCGTCGCTTTCCGCCCGCCGCCCTCCGCCCGCGCCAGCCCTGGATCGTCTTGCAGTACTCGTAAAATTCATCGCTCTTCCGAAGCTCGAAATGCTAGTGACACGTTTTTAGCGTCAACACACGCGCAATAGACACCCCAGAGGCTACCAAAGATTTGACCACGACTGCACAATATGCCGGACTGGCTCCTCAGAAAACCTTAGTGGGGAAAAGGCGTCGCATAGCGCCAGCTCCCCTCCGATCAGGGCAAGTACGTTGTTCGGAAAGAACTAACAGCCTGAGGTGAAGTTACTGGCAAATGTCCATGCAATTTACTCATTGAGGCACGGCGAAAGGCGCCCATCAGGCAAAACATGTCGCACCAGGCTTGGAGCATGCCTGAGGTATGGTGGGCAGTTTGATGACGGCTGAGATGGGTCCCGAAGCGTACGCATGATCTTCTCAACGGCGCATGGCCTCGAGGAGGCTCCCATATTGGACGTCATGCCCAAGTGGTGTCTGCCACCAGCTCGAATTCTGCCATGTATTTTAGTGTCCTGGCAATCGAGGCCCTTCGTTGCTTTTTCACGGTCGAGGAAGCAGCTCCAGCCGTAGATCGAGTTTAAACGTGAGACCCCGACAAGTCTCAAGGGCAGAAGAAAGCTGCTGTCGTGATTGGGATATCCCATAGGCTAGGGCAGGCGAGCCTGCTTTGCTAGCAGCAGCACTATCCTGACATTAGCTGAAGGACATTGTACAATCGAGCGTTTTGATTGTAGGCATCATATTGAAAATTGCGGTTATGAAAGTTGCTTTCGGTGTTACGGTGGTTCCCTATGACGCTTCTGGGCATGGCCTTCATTACCATTTAAGTCATATGGCATTGCATTACTTTGCTGGAGGCAATTTTGCCTCCAGAAATTCGGTCGGCGACAAAAGTGCACTTTACCACCCCTGACTGATAAGCGCGAGAGATCAAGCAGCGATGACTCAAGAGTCATCGGTAAGCGTAGAGCAAAAATCAGCCCAGTTTGCCACCCTGCGTGAAGAACATTCTCCAAAAATTCGGGTGCAAATAAAATGAACTCTTGAATGGCGACCAACCGTTTTATTGGTTTAGGCTTGAGAATTTCGATCAAAAAATCGGCAGATTGTGTGTTTTAAGCCCAAAACCTCCGGAACCTTCGGATGATAGATGCTTTAAAACCCGTTTGCTGTCAGATCCAACCAACCTCTAAAGCCGGCCCGGGGAGCCGTCATTTTCCTGCTTTCCCGGCGCCGCGTGTGGCCACACTTGTCGGCATCCTAGGCTAGGCTGGGTGGGCCGAAAATCGAGGTCATTAGCATATTCTATGAGGGATGATGCATTAACCCTTACAGTTTTGACAACAGGTGGAGAGCTTCCCAGAGCTTCGCACTGGTGGACCTGTGCAAAATGCCTCAGGCAAGTGATCATTCGTATAAGGTTGCATTCTGTTTAGGAAAGTGGGTTAGAAATATGACTGACTACATCCGCGTGGCGTGTACGCTACAAAGAGGAAGCATATAAACAAGTGTGTGTTGTGTGTCGAGCATGAATACGTCCGGCTTTCAAGAGCAAGGTTGCGACCTATCTGGCAGTTCGCCATTAGCTGGCTGGAGACTTCATAATGGCAAAACAAGTGGACGCGACGCGTCGTTTTGTCCTGCGAAGAGGACGGCCTTCCGTCTTTACGTAAGCAAACATACGTGACAATAGCTGTTGATTGCCGCTTTGTGTTGGCGAATAAGTCGGGTATCGCGTAGTTGATATGTGTGTGTTTAATATACTTGCGGGAGATGATGAGTGGTTTCCGGCTTTCTTGGACGTGGAGACGGTCATTAGCGTTCCAGGTGAAACAATGAACATTAAACATGCACCTCTCATCTTCTAGTCATTTCGTTCATTATTAAATAACTCGTCCTAATCCAGATTGATAACGGGCTTTTGCAAAGTGCAATGTGCATTAAACAAAAGTAGCGTACTCGGTCCAGGAGGAAAGGGAAGTGATTAACTCATTGCGAGCCATTTTCGTTCGGGTATGCTTTAGGGTCTGTAGGCGGTTCTCGTTGTCATAAGAATGTTCTGAGCGTTGCATCAGTGTGCATGTGCATTTGATAGAGCATTCATGCACTTGCCCTGAAATTCTGGAAAATAATCCCTTATTCAGGAAAACTTTTCTCCGAATGCAAGAAAAGAAACCAGAGACCACGTGCGCATCAAGGAACCTGATGCTTGTGGATGCGTCACGATGAATTGGAGGAAATAGTTAATGACCTGTTTTTCATATGAGTGCTGTTCGTCATTGAATAAGTTAATATTGCATTTCTGTTATACGATTGTCACACAAAATTAATGACTCTGCACAAGTTGAAACAGATGCTTCGGCCGCCGAGCTTATCATCTGGAAAATCTATGGTTAGTCCGCCATTGTCTCAGTGGCATTGTCTTTTACCCCATTGTGTCAACGATAGCGCAAAGGAATGACTCATGCCTCACTACCGTGCGCTGTGCGAAAGCGCACGCAATCTACGCTACTTCGCGGTACATGGGTACCAGAGTGGCGTCCCTGCGCCGCAGTGGTGGAGCCTAGCGTTTTTCTTAGCGGGACCGACGCATAAACCTTACTAATCCTTTTTCCCATGCGCATTTTTGTTTTACAAATTTCACCCACTTTTCCTGTGGTCGTAATAGGGCCTAATATGAGGAAGAAAGGCCCCCAGCTCCTGGTTTTCCGGCATTACGAGTTCAAAGTTCCCACGTTAAGTTACCTACCTTCCGTGTACCTAAAAACTGGTTTAATAACGTTGTTGTGCTAAACAGCGATAATATTGATGGTATTTAATATTCCGAGCTGTGTTTATCCTGAAGAATTCATCTATTGAGGACAAGCACGGGAGAGCAGATGGGCTTTGTATCTTAGTAATGTTTCTTCATAGACAACACACCTTCCGAAAATGTGATATGCCGATTTTTTTTGCCATAGTTTGGTTCAAAGACCGATTGCGCGCTGCTAAAGAACCAGCCATTACTTGGCCACAACGTTTCTTTGTCATAGTAGACACCACATGTGCACACAAGATGTGCCGCTTCGAGGTCCCCCTAGGGGGCTTCGAGAAGGCGGCAATTGTGAGTAGCTGTCGGGTTTCTCCCGGAAGTACCAGACATTGGGAATAAATAAGATGTTCCATTGAATAATGTGATGGCAATGGTCCAGGGCTGTCGCAACTTGATTGTTTCATTATGTTTGCAATCCAGCTATGCTGTGTAGACAGAGCTGGATCCGGGGGAGGCATGGGACTATGCCACTCACCCCTTTAAATGAGTGCACAATGTAGTGGACAGAACGGGATCCAGGCATTATGGATTGTGCATAGATGTGGTGCTAGAAGCAGCCAAAACGTGTGTGCATGACAAGGTTCTTTTTAAATGTGTGAAATACAGAGCTGAGGGGTGCTTTTTTATTAAGCGCCCGAGTGACCGGTTAAATACGCTTCGCTCGGGCGGAGGGCCAATTTGACCACGCTGAAATCGCAGAAACTAAGAGAGCTAGATATGCCAATTTTGCAGGGTGTATTTACGTGTCCGGCAGCTCACTTGTGTCGAAGTTTGAGTTTCCTAGGTTATGACTTTTGGATCAAATAAGCTCAAGCAGCGCCAAACTTCAGATTGCTCTCCAAAGTTCCCCAGGGCCTAGGCGCCTGCTATAAGCCAAATATCACCGGTGTCCACTCGAGGTTAATGGCCTCCTTTGATTTCGAAGGTCATAGTGGCCAAAATCATATTCTCGTCTGATTTTTTAAAGTTGAATAAGCAGCAAAGATTACGATAGACAGTATATTTCTAAAAACGAAATGGTGGCCTGGGACATTTTAGGTCAGTGACCTATTCTGACCTTTAACAGATGCATGGAAGATACACCATGTGGTTCTTGTAATTAATAGATTCAAAAGAAGCTCCAGAAACCACCACTACCTATTCTGACCATTAAGAAGCCGGTGGAAGATGTATAATGTGGTTTTTATCATAAATAAATTCAAAAGGGGCACCAGAAACTACCACATACAGCAAGGTCTAGAGCAATAGAACGTGTTGGTCCGGACTTTGGTCTGACCTTTATGAGGGCCAGTCATGAGTTATTGTGCGCCTTCGTGAACAAAATTTATTGGTGAAGGGATGTCAAAACCTTCATTCCGGGTCCCAAATATTTATTTTCCAGAAACACAACAATGTTAGGACTACGATTCCGAACGGAATCCTGGGCCGGTCCCGGAGCTGAGGACCTTTGTTTCGGCGCACCGTGCCCTTTATGCGCACCGTGCTTTTCCCCCGATATCATGAAGCCCCGTAGTTGCTGAGGGATGGTCGCGAGTTTGCTCGTGAATCTGAACGGCTGAATCAGATTTCATCGGAGTTGTGATGGTTAAAAAAGTATTGAAAGAGTCTTGTTAAGGCACCTTTGTTGTCATACATTTGTCGACGTCACGTACTTGTGGTGTCGTAATGCGATTAGCACTTTCTACCCAATTCACGAGATTGGGTGTGACGTTAACGCAGAGCGCGGACGTCGGATTCACTGCTGCTATTTTGTGTACAAAAGCAACAAGAAGGCTAGGACGTATGTTTTGTCCTGCCATGCTTTGAAAACACAAAAGATTGGCGAAGATAGGGTAGATATGTATTTTGGACACGCAAAAGACCAAGGGCGGGCTGAAAATCTAGAAGTGATTAGTAGGAAGGTTTGCATGTATGGCAGGAAACCGTATTGGAACACTAAAGGAGGGCTGGCAAAATCTTACATCCGGTAGACCTATTGTTCATTATTTGTATGGCTTCAGCCACAGCACAAGACTAGTCTTCCCTTTAATTATCATCAGATATCGCATGGCAATCAGGTAGGATAGGATAGGATGAATTCACCTTCTCAGTCAGGGCAATTAATATCCGCAGAATTTCAGTGCACGTAGTAATTTTTTAGATAACTTACGTGACAAGTTATCGCGAAATTGACCTCCGTCATGAAAGGTACCAGCAAGCAAACGTCCCCATAACAACAAATCACAAACGCACTCGGGTGCTTCAAAGCCACAAAGCATCCAGAAGCGGCAGTCACCTTGCACATGTTTTGTGTAGGTTCCCGAGCCCCGCCGCTTTGTGAGGCGTATGGTGTGGAGCGTTTCGACTGGACTCTGCGATCGCCGACCCACGCCCACCTCACCAGCCACGCGGTCCGCCTGGTCTGACGCCGTCGCCGCGCGATCACCGACCCACGCCCACTTCACCAGCCACGTGGTCCGCCTGGTTTGCGGCCGTCACCGCGTGATCGCCGACCCACGTCCACCCCGCGAGTCATGCGGTCCGCCGGTCTGACGCCGTCGCCGCGTGATCGCCGACCCACGTCCACCCCGCGAGCCATGCGGTCCGCCGGTCTGACGCCGTCGTCACGCTATCGCTGCCGGTGAAACCACTCTGCGAGGAGGCCCTGACGGCCTCTCTATGGCCTTATCGGCTGACGGGCTCCAGGAAGTCAGGCTTTGAATCTGGGCACTGATCGCCACCACTGGCTGCTGCTGTAGGCCGTCCAGCCGGAAGCCACGGCCGAACATTGAAGATGCGTCTTAGGACCATGACATGGGTAGCATAGCACGATAAATTTCCAGCGTGGAACGGCTACAAACGGTATTGTGGAGCTTTTGGCGGCATTAATGTCTCTCATATGCGTTTTGGTCTGCAGTGACCAGCCACATGCAATAATCAGCCAGTTACAAAACCTACACCAGGTTACGTATAAGCATAGCAACGAGCGTTGGTAGCATTGCCACGGCACGGCTACTTTCATAATGCTAACTCTATGGCGAGGTACAGAGAAAATCGAATTCATAATTGATTATGGCATCCTACTTTCTGAAAGCTCATTCACCTATCAGCACTTGCCTAATAAGGATTACATGCGTGCCTATCTTGCTCAAATGACATCTGTATAATGGTTAGGTGACACCCATTTCTCTACAACCCTAACACAGGGCGAATACATTGCCCCTGATTTTCCCCTTTGGCCACGTACATGGCATAATAGCTGGTCACATTTGCGACTCTTCACTACAGAAATCAGTCCACTTAAACCCCCGCCAGGTGGCAGCTATGTTTGCTCGCGCCAGGCAAAGGGCTGCAAGGCAGCGTCGCCGTTTGGCTGACAACTAAACAAGAAGCATGAAACAAAAACCACCGGGCAGGTTGATGTCCAAAACATTAAACGATGATTTAAATTAGATTTCAGCTCTTTGCATTAACTAATGGCCTTTCAGTCTTTCTTTCCAATGGTTAAGTTTCAATGTTTTTTTTATAAATTTGGTCCGAACCTTTTGAATGGATGGATTTCTGGGATCACCGCTCACGCTAAGCAGTGCTTGTTGTGTGAGCTCTGACCCCCACCATCCGATCGCGTAATTCCAGGCAACGGCAGAATTTAGTGGCGAAAGTTTCATGTGCCGCAATGCTCGGCACGGTCCGTCCTGCCCTCTGACGTCAAATGACCTTTAGCGCGACCGCTGCCACCGACCGCAGGCCACACCTGCCAAGGGCAAATAGCGAGCGCCTTAAAGCGACTCGAACCCATCCCGCCACGGGTGGGTGGATCGGAATGCAGGCGCTCTAACCGACTGAGCCATCAGGACGGACATCCGTGGCTGGTCTCAGGGTGTAAACAACTTGCTTAGGAACAGGTACACAACTAACCTCCACTTTTCCTTGTGCAAGACGCTGTGTCCCACCATAATGTGCACACCCTGATTGGTTGCCAGATTCAGGATGCAAAGAAATGACGTAGGAAACATTTAGTTAGCCAAAGTATCTTCGGTCATTGATTCCCTTTCGCCTTGAAAAAGACATCGACCAATTCAAAGTGTTAAACGTGACTGATGGTGTGCTTTTGTTTAACCTATCTTATGACCAACGTCACCGTTTGCTTTCAATGATCAACATCAAAGGCATTTTTGTAGTAAAAATGAACACGATATCTTATACAAAACTGATTGTGGTTTCAGCTACACCAACCTGCACGCCTTTATCGTCTTTTTTTGTGTTCATGGCCCTAGAGACAGAGGTCAAAAAAGCGTCCACTCGTCCACGAGCGTGGGAGACTTATACCAACGCCTGCTCTCCACAAAAGGCGGTGCGCTGCAATTATTTGAAAAATAGCTACCATGTACTCTCAGAAAGTGTTGACTGCGATGACATTGTTCACGTTGCAACATGGAAAGAAGATTTTTTAATGGCTTAGATCTTTTACACAGCCGTGTGGGAAAACATTTTGTGGGCAATGTGTGGGCATACGCCGCTGTCTCTTAATGCTATAACGGGACCTTTTAGTGCAGTTTTCAATATGCTCGTCATCCTTACTGCGCTGTCTCCTCAGCTCAAAACACTGGACCGCTCACTGAAGACATAGACACCTTATGAGCCCTACATGACGTCGTATTACCGTCAAGCTGAGTTTATGCATCAGCTTTGTTTGTTGGACAAGTGAAATAAATAAGTTGTCATCGATGTAGTTTTAAGCATATTTTGTAGCAATAATAACGTCATTTTACGGAGATGGTGATGAAAAAACTAATGACTTCATTTTTATCTTTGTGCATAATTTCGTTCTTGTCAGAGTGGTGGGGTTTCCCATAATATGTGCCATTGCCGCATTGAGCATTGTCAATCATCTGGGTTTATGTCACAGTGTGTGTTCTAGGAGAGGCATTGTGAGGAGCTGGTAAATGTAGGTAAATTTGAATGTCACATTTGGTGGGTGAGTTGTACGAGTTGTGAGTAGAAGCTATCTACCTACATACCTTGGTCGAGGCGTGTAGATAGGGAATACCCAATTTTGCATAGGTGTCTGTTCAACAATGTGTGTAGTGTGTATTGGAAACGCCGTGGATCGAATCGGAAATTGTTTTGGAAACGCCGTGGATCGAATCGGGGTGATCCCCTATCAGTCTGCGTTATGAAAAATGGTGTATGAGGGCAACGGTTATCATAGGATTATTGGCCGAAAGGAAAGAAAAACAGCTGAATTTCTCCAAAAGGTTATATCAGGTAAAAATCAGTTGAATATGGAAATAAAAAAGCAGCACATTTTATAGTCGACTTATTTATTCTGGTTGCGAACCATGCTAAGGAGGCAGTTAAGATCATTTGTATTTTGTGGGAGGCAGGCGTAAGCTTTTTTTAACCTTTGCTTAGAAAGGTCGCATGCAGGGCATATACTCTGTGTGGTAAGTGCTGAGGTGACCATGTAAGCCACTCCCTGAGGCATGGCACGAACAACAAAGTTTGGGATGTTATGGTCAAGGGATTGGCAAAGAAGGGAATGAAGCTGGACGCCTTTGGGAGCCCACACCAACAGATCGTATCCAAAGGTAAACCAAATTCTTCGAAAGTCAGGATGAAAGTTTATTGATGACAGATCTGATGATAAAAAACTGATGTCAAGCATCCTAACGACATGGTAGGAAGAGAATGGGTATGCCCATGAGCATGAATACAGATAATAAGAAACGATCGCTTAATGCGTGTCTCTTGAAAGAGAACGGAATCCTGACATTCCTTTCGTAAAGTTGCCCTGGCCTGGAGCCGGCCATCGGGCGGCGTGAAACACGAAAGTAGACCAAAGTTTTCCAAACCAACCGTCAGGAATTGAACAACACGTTGCGCTGCTCTGTGTGGAAATGTTTGGCGACAAGATCAAAACAAGAGCATAGAAAAGTAAGCGGATATTCACACTGAAATGGAGTCAGCTAATTGTACCACTTGCTGTGAAAGGGAGTGTTCCATATTTATATGAGGTTTGAATTGAAATAGTCGTCTTGAAATGTTTCGGTGCTGTTCACATCCCTGCCCTTCTTAAGACCTTAGCCCCTCTGGTTTCTGAGCTGTGCGCCCGCGAAAATGGAGAAATATTTGTCGGGGAGAGCATTTGACAGTCACCCTTGCATTTATGACGTCATAATAACGTCATTCAAATCTTGCCATTCCATAAGCCATGCGATAATCAAGGCCAAGAAAAATGTGATTGTCAAGGCGTTCATATCTGGCGTTCGAGAGCGCGATTTCCGGGTATAACGGCCGTCAATTAGCCCTCAGTTATGTGCGACGTACGATAACGTAATCCGGCAATGACGTGTTGAGGAGCATATTTACTAAACAGAGAATTCGTACTGTCTGGAACAATATTTTCCACTTGAAAGTCTAGCAGTAGCCATAAGTGAATTGTTTCATCACATTTGATGCTTGCTTCAATATCTTTAAATGTGACGCATTTCCTTACACGACCGCATAGCGACTGGACCCGTGCTTGGCCAGCTTGGCCGACCAAACGCAAGTAGCTGGTACGTGAGCTCACTCATGTCAAAATCTAAAGTTTATAGGTCATGGCTTGGGATCAAGTAAGGTCCAACAAGGTTAAATTCGAGATTGATACCTCAAGTGCCTCCGGACCCCCCCCCCCCCCCGCCCGCAACAACCGTGAAGTTAGATGCCTGTTCCTTTTTTACCTGTATGAGGTCAAGGTGACCAAAAACCTACGAGATTGTCCTTATTTTGTTATTCGAATAAGCACCGGCTATGTAATGGGCGGTATGGTTTTAAATGAAAAATGTTGACCTTCGTCATTTTAGGTCAGTGACCTAGCGTGACCTTTAAAAGTCCATGAAACATTCCGGTTGCGGTCCTTGTCATTTATGAATTCGAAATAAGCACCAGAAACTTTCCCATAAACCACGCTGTCGAATAAGAAGTAAGATTAGCTTTGACTTTGTTCGGTCTTCTACCTACCCCTAGGTCAATATAATTGGTTATAATCATAAACACAGGTGGTTTATTGCCTAGCAAATTATCTCAGACATGTATGACTTGGTCTAATGCTCTGTTGTTTCATCACATTGAACGGTCGCCTAGAAATGCTCTTCGCTGATAGCCATGACCTTATTTGACCTGCCATAGGTCAGTGACCTTACAAACTCCGTCAAATTGGTTTACCTCGAAAGATCTGCTATTGAGTTATCTACAACGATGCAACGTTTGGCCCAGGTGTGCCGCGCCGTTCGGAAATCATTCTGGAAAAACCTTCGTGGGGGCCACTCGAGCGCGTGTTAAGAAGGGCAGGGCTGGGAACTGCACTGAATGACCTTTAAGGTGGACGTTTCAGTTCCAAACCTCATACAAATTTGGAGCACTTCCCCTAAATACAAAACGTCAATGGGGTCATTTCGCGGTATGCAAGATAAATTGTTAGGTGCCAGATGACTGCCCACTCCTTTTTCAGTCAGAATAAGTCTCCTGTAACCCCTAACGTCCTTTCACAAATGCACGGAGCCAGAATGTTTCGCACTGTCGGTAAGCCTTAGGACGCAATTGCACCATTCCGCGCTATCAACGTCCCTCAATCAGGGATCTTCGTCTCGTGAAACGCATGCATGCACCATGCGAATCGATGTTCGCAAAGGATCACGTTGTGTCACGCTAAACGCAAACAGCCATGGAAAACGAAGGGTGACATTGCAATGCATGAAATTTTGACTCAACCCAAGGCTGTGAAATGCAAAGCGGACTATACGCTATAGTGCTGTCATCTTTTGGGCATTAATGCCAGCCTGCGTGTAAATTGCAGGCACAACATAACTGGCGCTAGTCATGTCAGTTTCGCCAACTTGCGTATAGCTGAGTTGTTTTGTCTCAGAGCTTTTTATCGGTACTAAAGTGCGCGGGGTTTCCGCTTGAAACAGGAAAGAAACAAGATAAATGAATGAAAAATGTCCCTTGCCTAACTGCGGCATAGCTGTATTTGGCTGCATTTGTTCGACTTCAATGTCCTGTTCTCAATGTTTATGTCCCCGGATAAAAAATTCAGACGCTGACGGGGAATTCTTAGCTTTATTCGAAAATGAATCATTGGCGACGGGATAACACCGCTAGCGGCATGTTGGCCCGCGTTGGTTCGGCTGCGACATTCGTGAGGCCACGTCCAGCCCCAGGGACGCCGTCTAACAGCCCATAGCAGCCCCCAAGGCAAACAGCCGACGGCAGCTCGCTATTTGGTGCCCGATGTTTTTATCTGCAGCGAGCCGCGCCAAATGGCTTGGACGTGCTCTTAAAGCCTGACTTAGCGCGTGATGAAAACTGAAATACAACGCTGGATTTGGAATTGTTTTGAGCGAGGTAACGAGTTAAGGCTGCCTGACGTCAAATTGTCAAATATTTTTCAGTTTGTGCGACCGGCTGACCAAGTTTTTGAGAACAGGGGGTCAAACTGACCCCCGAGCAAAAGTATTCAATCGGTCACCCGTATGCGTGTAAGGAGCGAAAATCTTCCAGTTTCCGATATCCACGTCCGCGAAGTTGAGCAGACTATTTCGATCACGCTTCTTCAAGGCAACTAAGTGCGCCATAGAAACGTCATTCAAATGCTTCCACTCGATAAGCCATGTCGTGTTCAAGGCCAACAGAAATAAAGCCTTCGAGTTATCCATGACTAGCTTACGTGAGCCACAATTTCCAAAAACGGACACCATTTGGCTCACAATAAATGTCATGCACTCAGTGCAAAATTTAAATGCAAATCACGTTTTGTGCTACATAATGCAGGGGTTTGGACAGTGGTACTAAGTAATTCGAATGTGAGGCTTGTAATCAAATAACTTAGCAATAGAATCATATCAGAGTTTGTGAATCCAAGCCAATACTTAAAACTCCCGAACAGATATGCAAGAACACCACGAAAAAGGGCCAAAACGCGAGGGCATAACAATATTTTCTTTAGTAAACGCATTCAGTAACACCACCCCCAACTCTCGGCAAGTTGAAGCAATACAAATGAGTCCAACATGTCTGCTAAGGTGGCAATTTTTCACGGCCAACATCTGTGGCGTTACACAAACGGCCCATGACGCAGTCAATCACGTAACGAGGTGCATCTTCACTCAATAGTGAAATTGCCACCATTTGATAGCCACGTGCCTAGATCAGTCTTTTCCACTTTAAAGTATACCAATAGTTATAAATCCGCTGATTCCATTGCATATCACGGTCGCTTCAATGTCGTCAGATGTTGAACATTTCCTTTAAAATGAATATTCCACATCCGAAGATACTGACATTTGATGCTATGAACTAAGCTCACTTGTAACTTTCACTTATAACTTTACAGCTTTCATAGTTTCAAAGCACTCTGTACATGCGTTCAGATGTGGGGAGCAAATTGCAGCCGATCCCGAGAAATTTCTCGAAAGATTTTTGAGCGGTGCGGTGAAGCGAAGTCAAATTTTGTAACTGGGGCTATCAAATAACCGATGATTTGGTATAAAACATCACTTACACCTCAGCAGGTGGCTAATCTGTAACAGGGCAAACACATGGCATAGTTGTCAGCGGGGGTAACGCCAAGGAAATCTTTCCAACTGATGACACAGAGGTGTGTTGGACGGAGTCATAAAGTTGATGATGGTTGCTTAGACAATCAGACAGTTTGACTTAATGATAGCAATATTTACATTGGCCGTGAGGCAGGCATAACTGCCAGTTTCCGGTGAAAACAAAACTGTCATTTCATAGAAGAGACAGCAGTAATAGCCCTATTCCTCGGAGAAAAAAAAAACAGAAGAAAGGAGATATAGATGAGCTGAAATTTCGGCAGCATGCCTTTATCGGAACAATAGAAGAAGCTTATGGGCGGCATATTCCTGATTTCAGAAACATGCCGCCAGGAGCAGAAGCAGCACTAGTTTCTGCTATTGTTTCGATAAAGGCATGTGGCCGAAATATCAACCCATCTCTATTTCCATTCTCCTGGCTTACTCCGAGGAATAAGGCTATTACTACTGGCTTATCTATGTAGTGTTCCTCGCTAGTGCACTGAATGGCTTGTGTAACTTCAAGCTGTCTTTTTACTGGGAAACTTTATTACTGGGTAGTATGTGACGCTTATTTCGAACTAATTGGTCCAAAGGACATCAACAAATTTCTTATTTTGGGTTTGTAACGGCCAGGGCAGTCCACTGAGCTAAAATGACCTCGACAGACCCCTTTGTTTCAGGAACGTGCCGCCAAGGCTAGTTCTTTTTGTCCAGCTATTTGTCTCGAAGGGTTTTGGTCATTTTGATCTTCCTGTGGTCAAGTAAGGTCACTGATCAGATACGGACATGAGGGACTTTTTGTTTAGAAAAGGTATATCGGTCAAAACTAGTTGGTCGAGTCTGACAGCACTTCGAAAACTGATTTCAAGCTTGATCCGTAATTCGGCTTTACCTATACCGAGTGTCACAAAGGATTGACCGAAAAACTGAGCGAATTCACCTAGAGCCCTATTTACTCTGTGCATTGTGCAAGTCTAGCTCTTTTTTGAGATCTGAGAAAAAGGCTTATGGATCCCCACCTAGCCGAGCGATTTGCATTTAACCGGCCAGTCGTGTTAGAGCGCACATTCATCATCGATATTCATCACAATGATGTGACTACATTAAGATGAAATTGGCAAATTAGTACGCCTGCTGCATCATGTACGCATGTTTGTGTACATTTACAAGTCCTGCATTGTCTCAGGTTAGGTCACATAAAGTTACTCAAAAAGATGCTTCCTGAGCGACACTTCCTGCCCAATATTGGGCACCAACCTCCATTTTGAGATGTGCACAAATGTACTCGTTGCAGGCAACATCAATGGTGTAGAGATTTGGAACTGGAAGTAGCCAAAACGTGTGCGCATAGTGAAAGTTACTTAGAGGAGTCAAATACGGAGCTGAGGGATACTTCTTTAAGAAGCGCCCGTGTGGCCGGTTGAATGCCCTTTGTTTGCGTGGGGGGGGGGGGTCAATTTGACCGCCCTCCCCCTTCCTGAGATCTCAGAAACTAAGAGAGCTAGAAAAAGTTTACAAGGTGTATGCACGCTTACGTCAGCTCATTTGTGTCAAAGTTTTAGTGTCCAAGGTTGTGACTTTTGGGTCAAATAAGCCCAAACAAGGTCAAACTCCATACTGTTGTCCAAAATACCCTAAATCCGGGAAACCTGTCCTAAGCAAAGGATCACCGGTGCCCATTTAAGGCCAATGACCTTGTTTGACCTTTCGAAAGTCACAGTGACAAAAATAATACAAGACTCTGATTTTTGCACTTAAATAAGTAGCAAGATTACGCTGGACAGTATGTTCCTAAAAACAAATTGTTGAACTGGGTCATTTCAAGTCAGTGACCTAGTCTGACCTTTTAGAGGTCCATTGAAGATCTACAATGCGGTTTGGTCATCAATGAATTTAAAGGAGCACTGGAAACTACCACGACCTATTCTGGCTGTTCGCAAGGCCATGGAAAATGTACCGTGTGGTTCCTGCCACCAATAAATCCAAAAGGAACACTAGGAACTACGATATTCACCAAGGTCTAGAGCCATACATGTTGGTCTTGATTTTGGTCTGACCTTCATAGCTGGCCTTAGGTCAATCGAATTTTTTCGTTCCATTGTTGTGTTGGTTAAGAAACTATCACAATGATGTATGGCTTCGTCTAACACCCGTTCTTGCATAAAGATTCCTTGTAAAGATTCCCTGTATTCCTTGCAAAGATTCCCTAAAAATTGTATTCGCCGAATGTATAGCCTGAAGTTGACGTGCCGTATGTCATGGACCTTACAAGGTGCATCTAAATTGTTGATGCCAAACAACCGGCTATTCACTTGTACACAGCCATGCCAAATTTGGCGCAGCTGCCCCGCGCCGTTCGGAAATCACTGCGGAGAACGTTCTTGGGGGGGGGGGGGGGTCAAGCTGACACCCAACCGGGCGCATGTTATTGCCAGCGTGCACAGCATTACAAAAAGCTTGCCGTGTTTTGCGACCTATTCAGGCACAGGCCCAGGCTAACCTGTTAGGGAAAATTTTCTGAGATGTCTAGCAGATATAATTAGTTAGCTCGCATTCATTCTTGTTTGGCACGCCTAAGAGCAGCTTTTACCCTGTCGTGTATCGAAATGACGGGATTCTTGGGCTAACCTGTGGCGTGAATGGACCTCTCGCAAGTATATGCCATACAAACCCACTCATTGAAAAGGTTTAATTCCAACGCATCGTGCATAAACGTGAATCACACTCCGAAACAACTTAACCGCTTTGGAAGACGACGGGGACCTTACTGAAAAAGACGAACTCGACGTTATTGAGGTTCTCTGAGGCCGTTTTCAAAACTAAAGAAGGCGTGATTTATGGGATCGAGACCGTCTGTCATGTGAACATACAAGTTTCAAGTAATATGTGCATTCAATTTAACTTATAGCTCCACAAAGGTTTCTTTTTTATATGACTTTGGGTGGCCCATTAATGTTGCCCTCATTTGCACCAAGGACTGATCATATATATGTATATGCATATATAGATGCATATATATATATATATATATATATATATATATATATATATATATGTCGTTGGCCATATGCGCTGCCACACGCAAATATATCGCACAAAACACATTTATTTCCAATACCGACTTCACCTGATGTGACCCTGATCTAGGCTATTTGACCCCAGGGTGACTTCAGAGACTCCTAGAGACCTACCACAGCTCTCCGTCCGTTTCCGTATAATATATGTATATATAGGATAATACTATATATATATAATATATACATATATATTATATATATATATATATATATATATATAATAAGGGAACGGACTTTCGAACGGAGTTTTTATGTTTCCAATCCAACCATTGTTTCTGAAAACTCCAGGTGTGGGATATGATCTGACACTCCAGACTGACCGGATTACGTACACCGGTCAGAGTTACGGTTTTTGAAATGAAACAGCTTTAATCTAGCATGCATGACATGATATGATCCAATGTTTCCGTGGCGGACGCTTTACCGGTCTTTTGCATTTTGTGCCTAATACAAGAGAATATGAATTAAGATCTTACTTTCTTTGCTGTTGGTTGCTATGTCCGTCCCATCGACAGGAAACTCCCCAATATGCAATATTCGTTAAAGGTCTTTCTGGAAATGGTTTGCTATCAGCATTACAAGGTAGACACCTTGCATATCTAGTGATTGGCTTTTATTGAGTGAGCAGAAACGGTAACAAATAAATCAACTGGTTCCTTCTATTTGAGCACTGTCTGGTTTTTTCATTGTGACATCATGAATGCCCATAACGAGGTACAAACTCACAATGCAACATAGGAGGCAAAGTTTAAAAAATGGCTTTTTTAAAAGTCGTCGGTGTTGTGCATGGCTATTCAATAACAAGTGAAATATTCCCCTGGCTATCAGTGTTTGCTCTAGCGTCACTAATTCTTGTCTCCCATCAGTTTGAGCGCCTGATTACGTGGCGTAAATTTGACGCATCTTAGGAAAGTCTGATGTCTGAGACGAGAGGTAGTAAAACCGGCGGACTTGGTTGATAAGGTCAGCGACAGGTCAGTGACAAAAAATGCATGCTTTTATGTGAAGCTTGGTGTCAAGCAATCTTTTGACAGAAATTTTGGTAAAGGCCACGACAAAATAATACAGCGCAATCTGCAAAACCAAGCATGAGGTCTTCATTCGCATATTACGCCTCCATGGAAACACATTTAGTCACACAACACGAGTAAACCTTTCCGTAAAGACTCTTTACCGTTGCGATACGACAGACATGAGGTGGGCGGCGGCTTTCAATGCTACTTTGCAAGCGGCATTCGCATTGCATCGTCATAGATTCCTGCGTAGCGTTTAATTTTTGGGCCCTGTTTCCTTCGATGGCGGAGCCGCGATTCAGCATCCTGTCTCCAGCGATGAGAGACATTGCAGGCCGGGGTAAGTCGGCGAGATGACGCGATCGGGGTAATAATTAGCCTGTGATTATCCAGACCGCTCTTCCAAAACACCAAAAGGGATGTTGACTCGCTAGCAGCCACACACAACCAGCATTCCTCCCTTTGAAAATAACCGTGTGTTCTGTGTTGAAGTCTGATGGCACCCCTCATGAAGGGGGACAGGAGGTGAGAATGGTTCTAAAGTGCCAGTTTCTGCCATTTTTCTGCTGTCGTGATTGGGAGTGGTTAACAGTTACATAGATCTACAAGTCGGGGTTGTACCTAGTTTCCTATTCAGTTCAGTTCAGGTCATGGCTTTAACCCTGTCCTCAAAGTTTACGAAGAAGAGTGTCAACCTGGGAGGCATCCAAATTTTAGGAGAAGATTGCGCAATTTTCACTGCTTTCCCAACCTGCTCCGGCCTAAGATGCAATTATTTAATCAATGTATTGCCAGCATTTAAACAACTATTCACTGTTCAACTTTGTGCTAACACGAATCTTGGTTGCCTAGGAATATATATGATAGCCAATGATGGAGGCAACGAAAAGGCAATGAAAAGTGAGGAGCGAAGTGGTGTGGTGGTGTACCACATGCAGAAAATGAGCAAAGAGGGGATGGGGTATAGGTTCTATTGCCATCTCCCCCTGTACCAAGAGTTTTACTTCAAATAGTAGGGGGTTTTGCGTGATTGTGGCCCAACTGTCATCGGAGTTTGTTGCAAGATTGACGCGATATTTTCTTTGCACTTGTGAGCATAGTATTTGCATGGATGCAAGTATGATATGCTTCATTCTTGTTTTGCTAACATTGAATTGAGAAATCATCCTGATAGAACCCTCAGCATAATCACTGTATACATTGTGTACAGATGGTGAACGCAGAAATCCTGCCTATGGTAGTCACCCGTGAGCCTCACATCCTTCCATATTCTAAACGTGGTTGTCAACAGGCTTAGTCTGTTTTATATTACATACTTTTTGTGTTCTGCACTTATTTGTTTAATTAAAAATAGCATTTGAGCACCAGATTGGTGGAACTCGGTATAGTTTGTCTGGTAGAGCGATTATGACAGAAGTGATTAGACAATTTTTATGCCTGGGTAGGGAGAAGTCGTAGCCCATGGGTCATGGTCAATGAAAAGCCCAGTGAAGATCGGCTGCGTGTCACGATTAACTTTTTCCCATGTCTTTTTGTAATCTTTCATCTTTAATTTGTGTGTGGGAGGACAGCAGGGGAACGGGGCAACCCAATATGGGAGGTGGGCAGGGTCCCCAAAAATTAATTTGAATTGACACTCCTGCTGAATGCATGTCAAGTATTATGAGTAAGCTTACGTTTCCACGCCACCCAGCATACAAAGGTCAATTTTAGCTAAATTTTCTTAAGCGAGATCTCGCGACTGGTAGGAAGTTTCAGGCTGTTAAGTGGCCTCAATAGACCAAGGCTACGTTCAACTTTTCCCGGAAAATCAAACTATTTCAGCTTTGCATGCTCATATGTGCGACAGTATGCAAGGCAGGAACAGGGAACATTGAGAGTCGTGTACCTTGTTTAATCATGGGCTCAATGGTATGTAGCTTTATCTGTTTCGAGCCTAAATTTATGATGCGGGGATTCGTTAATATACGTGTCAGCTTTCCGCGCGGGGTCCGAGAAGTCGTCGCTCAATGTCTTGGATCGCCTTGCAGTACCGATAAAAAACGTCGCTATTCCGAAACCAGGAATGCTGTGGCCCGTTTTTGGTGTCAACGCACGTGCAATGGATGCCTCGGAGACTACTAATGACTTGAGGACGACTGCACGATATGCTGCAATAATGTCCTCACAAAACCTTGGGAGGCGTTGCATGCCCCCCCCCCCCCCCCTCCTTCGCCTCCTCTTCTGATCAAGGCGAGCATGCTGTTAAGGAAGATCTAGCAGCCTGATGTGAAGTTATTGACAAATTGGATAATTTTACTTGTTGAGGTACGGCGAAAGGCGCCCACCAGGCGATGTATTTTGTGCCAGACTTGGATAATGCTTGATGCGGAGTGGAGAGTTTGATGACGGTCGAGACGGGGCTCGAAGCGCACGCGTTATTTTCATTAGGGAGTGTGGTATCGAGAGGCCGCATATTGAAGGTCATCGCCCAGTATTGCCTGCCACCGGTTCGAATTCTGTTATGCGTTCAGCTGCACCGTCTATCGAGTTCCTTAGTTGTTTTTTTTCGCTTTCAAGGAAAGCAGATCCAGTCGTAGATCATACTTCAACGTGGGGCCTTGGCAAGTCTCGAGGGTGGGAGAAAACTGTTACTGTGATTGGGCTACCGCACAGTTTAGGGCCGGTGCGCGTGCTTTCTCAGCAGCAGCCATCCCGGCATCAGTGTAAGCCTGGCCGAGATTGACCGAAGGCATGGCTCGCGATGCATTCAACTTAAAGCCTCGGCTCCGCTGGACGCCGACAACCGCTCGGGAACGCCCGCACTCGCCCTTCTTCTTTCCAACAGCCTTGCTCCCCGCGACGCGGCGACCCAACCCTGACACGGGTCACGTGGTCATGGACCAATCACCGCGCGCCATACGGGGCTGCGTCGCGGCGCGACGCCCCGGGCAAGGTGACACGAGCCGGCGGCCCGGACCGACCTGGACGGAACCAGGGCTGCCAGGCTGGCCGGTCCAACACCCAACAATGGAGTGCGTGGCTCACGCAGACAGCCGCATGCAGGCAGCTGTTCATAACCCCTACCTTAGTTGGAGGGTATTGTACAATAAGGCGTTGAGATTGTGTGCATGATACAAGAATTTGCGGTGATGAAAGAGGTTTTGGTGATAGGCTGATTGTTGATAACGGTATTTAGAATGAAATTAATTACCATTTTACGTGAGATAGTGTCGTGTTACACTGCTTGCGAAGTTTTGCCTACAGAATTCGGTCGATGACAAAAGGTACACTTTTGCTAGCCCTGGTTAAGACACACCAGTCCGCGGCCATAACACAGCTTGGGACTCATGGGTAAAATAAAGTCTCAATGCACCGAGCAAAAATGCACGTAAAATTTGGAACCAATTCTCTTACAGGTCAATGTGTAGCGTAACTGTGACGTCACCTAGAATGGCGTCGTCTTCTAAATAAGATATCAGTATCTCATGTCACGTGTTGTAGTCCCACAAACCACTTACAGTTCTGAAGATACGTGTATAATCTTTGGGAAGACCCAAAAACAAAGGAAAAAATATCCGGTGGATTTCGATGCATCTTTAGTCTACATCAATATGATCCAAGCTATATTTGGTTAACCAATCGTAATGAACAGTTGTTGAGGGGCACTACAAATTTGTCGCGCTGGATTTATGGTAAAAAATGAGTGAAGTGGTATTATCTAATTCCCTCTCTCAATCAAACCACAGGCATAGGCTAGGCATTTCAGGACAGCTTGTAATTACTGAGCGGGCGGCTAATTGTATTTCAGATGTGTTACCATGGCATTCAGTGCGTTATTGTTTGGCTGAGATTCGACCAGTTTGTATCGGCGGAGCAGTGCCTCTGTCCGACTTCAAAGGGAGTGTTTCACTTTTGAAGATATTGAAGCAAACATCAGATGTCATGAATCAAGGTTACTCATATCTATTCGTATGCGTTTGAATGTGAAAAGGCTGTTCTACACAGCACCATGTCTTGCTTACTAAACATACTCCTCAGTGCGATGATGCTTGATCACGTCGCCGTCCTTTGCACGACATTAATTGAGTGCCAGTTGACGGCCGTTATATCTGGAAATCGCGCTCACGAACGCCAGATACGAGCGCCTCGTCATTGACGTTGTTTTGGCTTTGATAGCCGCACGATTTATGTAATAGCAGGATTCGAATGACGTTATTATTACGCCACGAATGTCAAGGTGACTTTAAAATACTTTTCCCGATATACCATTCCCAAGTTTCGTGGGTGTGTAGCTCAGAAACTAGAGGGCCTTAGGACTTGAGCAGGGGCTTAGGCCTTGAGAAGGCTAGGATCGTGAACAGCATCAGAATGTTTTTGAGACGGCTATTCCAGTTCAAAACCCCATCTAAATGTGGCACAATCCCCTCAATGCAGCAAGCAGATTCAATTTTAATGACGTTTCAGTCTCCGCCGTTGACTAAATTATGGGGACGTTTGCTGAATAATCATCATCAGTTGGGCTGAATTGCAAACCACACGCTAGACGGGCGATCTCCAAGTCCTGAAAATTTGCAAACTTCTGAATATCGTTGTGGGGCGGGTTTGGTCCTTGCAGAAGATGCAGTACAAGCCATGTTATGAAGACGTGCTTATCAGCTGTTGTCTCTTCGTCTGCTCGAGCTGAACATTCATTACGGATTCCGTCTGATTCATGAAGCGATAAATTATGGAACGTGTAACCCAATGCCAATTTCACACGGGAATCGATTAGGTGCCTCCCCCCCCCCTGCCCCCATTGGCTATGTCATGCCCATAAAGCTCACATGCTGCAAAAACAGCGTCGAGTAAATAGGGCGTGGCCAGGCTTTGAAAAAAGAATGAGAGCGTCAGTCGTTTGATTTCACGCAACTCAACACTATGTAAACGCGAGTGCTTCTCCAGAAGTCCGTACATGTAATATCTGTCATTGATCTGAGGCATTTGCAGCGGAGGAAGCAGGCCTTACGATGGAATGTTACATGGGAAAACCCATCATTTGCATTTTAAAACTTTCCTTAACTTTCTGTATTGATTAACCCCTACCCAATTTGCAGGATCCCGCATCCACCACTCAGACAAGAAGGCTTGTATGCATGTATGTGGGTTCACCATAGTAGTATCATCAAAATACCAATGAATATAAGATGAGTGAAGATTGGATGCTTTAATAGGCGGTGTATGAAATTCAGATGCATCCTGCCCACCGGAAAGTGCGGTTTCTGCTATCTTAAATAGATTTATTGATAACACATAGTTTAGACCACAAGATTTATTCGAAACATTACTATCGAAGTCGGTGAAAGGGATTCAAAGGTCTCAGAGTGTCAAAACCGTTCCTTCGCGTGTATTTGCATCGCGAGTCATCGCATGAACACGTGGATTGCCCTGTGCAAGTTAAGATGCAAGAAAAGGCCGCGTTTCAAATGATGCTACTGGCAACGTAATCATGGTCGGCTTAAAGCTACGCTGAACCGCACGGTGTCATGGTCGGAATCAGTCCCGTCCATTTAAAGGCAGGGCCGAAATCAGTTCCGTCCATTTAAAGTCAGGGCCGGAATCAGTCCCGTCCATTTAAAGTCAGGGCCGGAATCAGTTTCGACGAGGCGAATCAAGCACAATGCTGTGCTAGCTGGTGAAACCTGAACTGATTAAACTGATGTTGACTGTTTGGTTGATGTTTCCTGTTTGCTGCCCTCGTAACTCAGCCGTTGGGGCGCCGGTCAGTTATTGTACTCCGTGGTAGGTGGGTGGTTCCACTCGCGCTGATGGGTGGACCTGCGCTGGATATGTGCCTCGCGCAATAGGAATACACAAGCCCTAGGATGGCCTCACTAACATTTGAAGGGCCGAGAAGAACGGTGGAAGAACATGATTAAAGGAAGTGCGGTGTCATGCGCTGCATGACTCACTGATGCTGTGTATCCTATGCCTTCAACTTTGTAAAAAAATTCCGCCGCTTGCAAACGATTGCAGACAGCAGAGGCTTGATCGGTACTCTCCATTTAAGCACACTTCGACCCCTTCTGATACATTCAATGTTGAAATATGTCTGATAGTATGATTTTGGGTAACGTGTATATATATAGATATATATGTATATATATACATATACATATATATCTATATATCTATATATATATATATATATATATATATATATATATATATATATATATATATATATATATATATATATATATATATATATATATATATATATATGTATATGTATATGCAGGTGCCTGAAACATTCGTCCGCTCACCTGAAGTACAATATATTGCAATATGAACTTGAAAGCTGCGCTTTGATGGTTCCTGCTGTGCTCCTTGATGTACTCCCAGACAACTGAAATATTTGTATGCTGCCCCCCGAACTTTAAAAAAAAATATTTCAATAAAAGGCGGATCTTGGATCTCTGACTTCCTAGTAATTGTAAGCCCACGCATACTAAACCAGATTTGCTGCTAAGTCGTACCGGTTTTGTATCGCGTCCCGACAATTCGTGTGGCAATTGGATGATTCTTTCGGGCAACGAGCGAGTGTTAAAGTGCCACGTAATGGAAGGAACGGTCATACCATAATCAGCGGGTATCACGATTGTATACATGTCGTTCAAGTTACGTTGCGTCCGTGATAGCTCTTGTCACGTGGCCGCGTTTGCACGCACGCCATGGTTGAGGTCACCGCGCGGTGTACAAACAGGTCAGGTCAGCGGATCGCCGCAGCTGGCCTTGCGCTGCTCATAGTATCCGTGTCAGCGGGATCGCCCGTGGGCATCTGTCGGTAAATTCCGAGACCCCGCCGTCACCCGTTCGATTTGGTCTCTGGGGGAACGTCAGCTGACGGTCAGTGGACGTCAGTCGCGGCAGGTGACTGTACTGAGTTTCTGCCCCCGCGACTAGGAGCTGTGCGAACAAGCCTTATAGAGTTTCGGTACGATTTACCGTAGCACAGCAACGATGGAATGCATATTTAACGAAACGTGCATGATGGCAGCTGTGCTGTTAACAGCATACCTCTGGCGCGCATCGTTGTTACAATGCATCACCAATGGGATGGGTGGTGCACTCACTGTAGGCACATCCGTACGTCAAACTCGTCAGCTTTGTGCATATCACAGCTATACATCGTCTGTATTTTTAGCCAAAGCTGCTCTGGCCCACTTTCCGTTCTAGGTATAATACGCTTCTGAAAAAAGAGATAGGAAGTCGGAGAAATCTAATGAGGCAAACTTCTCAGCAGAGCAACTTGGCAAATGTTGCCAGTGTTGGTGTATGACCTTCCCACACGCCCAGCTGAATTTGCAGCAAACTTGCCGAATTGAGACATCTAACCTTAATGGCCTTTCCGTTTTCGTCATGGGATGATTATTGGTAAGGGAAAACAAACGTCGCCTCGCATAGCCTGGATATTTCATCCCGCTCAATAGAGCTGAGGATACGAATTCGCAGGATTCGAATAGATTGCAATGGGCTCGAATCTGGCGCATTGCGAATTCTTGAATCTTGGAGTCTTGATAATGTGGATGTGTATGCCAGCCATCAGTTCTCGAATCATCAAACTGCCGTCGAATGTTGTAAGCCATTATTTGAATATGAAAACAAGTACCTTAAAGTATGCTTCGTGTTAAAACTATTGAAATGGCGCAGATATTCTGGTATGTGCCTTTCTCACATCGGACTGAGCCGCGTTGTATTTATGTTTTTGTTATTGCCGCAGACAGCTACCGCGGGTACTGGTCTCATTCTGCCGGCACTATATTTCGCTTGTTTACTGTGGAAGTGAAAGTAAACAGCTTTTGAAGCAACTCAAGAAGTTATACGGCGCCGCCACAGATTGTTTGCAGGGGCAGGGGTTGGGACACGGACAGATGCGCCAGAATTCTTTCTCTGACAGGGGGACATTCTCCATCTCGGTGAGACTCCTCGAGCAAAGTTAGTCCGCCACCCGTAGAAATGCATATCAACTCGATCACTTTGCTAGATTTTTAAGTTGATGACGTTGATCACCATTGCGGAAATGTAAGGTACCATCAAAGTAGCGACTACCAAAAAATAGTGCAACAGGAGGCATTCTAATGCCCATGCTTTGTTTAGATTCTTGCTCTCAGAGACCACCTATGTTTTTCTACGATCGCTGCAGTTGTGAGCACCTAAGCTTGCGTAATTTATGGACTATTATCTACAAATTAAGCTCCTTACTTTGACAGCTCAGAACATATAATCTCTTTCTCAATGTTTTGTCGATGACATTTTGCAAATTAGTTCTTGTCACTTCCCTTTTCTCACCAAAAATGCACCCCAGAAAAATCGTTTTCCGGACCCCTCCTCTCCTCTGTATCAATTTGAAGGGTTTTCTAGCGTCCTGGTGGCTTGTAGGGTGAAATCATCCGAGATCGAGCAAGGTCAAATTTGACAACTGTGACCATATTTGACCGTCTGAAATGCCACGATTTAAATATTCATTGCACGTACCTGACCGCTTTGAAAGACTTGCTTAACTCTGTTCTCTTCATTAATTTAAGTTTAGTTCTCGATATAGACGGTTAGAACAATACAACAATTGCCGTCACCCCACTCACCTGGCATGACAGCTCACAGATCGCATATTCGAAGTTCCCTGACGTCCATCTGACAAAGCTTTTGGCACCGGTATATATTATCGTCTTTTCCAACGTCATAGCATGTACTTTTCTTAAAATAACAGGAAGGGTATATTAGGTCCAAATTTCGACTCTTTCCGACCTACCGAAGGCTACCTTAGCAAAATTCAGACGAGCTCACATGTGTGGTCTGACTAAAGTTTCTCATTGCTGTTTTCTGAATAGCTCCAGCTTGCCCAATTTGTGAGATCTTATTTTTTGGCTCCCCAGAAAGGCGAATGTAAAAAACTCACATAGTAGGAAACCTTTAATCCACTTAAAGTGAACCTTCCGGATTTTAAGATATTGAAGCAAGCATGGAATATAAAGAACTTAAACTCGCTGATAACTTTGGTATACTTTTAAGTGCAAAAACAGCTCTAGACAACACAGTGAGCCTTTCAAGTAAATTTGTTCCATATTAGGTCACTGTTTATTGTGTCATAGGACGTTTGTATGCCATTAAGGCACTGCCAAACTAACCGTGCAAAATCTTCGCTTCCTGTAGCACTTTAAGCTCGTGAAGACATGGTAGCTCGGGCTGACGGCGTCCGCTCAGCCAAATATCGTCATGTGCTCGTGTTCTGGCCATTTATCGTGGTATTTTTACACCTTAATCCGTGATCTAAGCATGTTTAGTTTATTCACATGCTCGGCTATGGCGTTATTCTTAAGCTGTTTGATTACAAGCATTGGTTCCGCAATAACTAGCAAGTGCAGAATTCATGCCCAACCTGTTATATTATGTGGATCAAAATATGTTTCATGACTGAAGCCTTCACAGCTTGCCCAACAATGCCTGTGAGCCAGTTGACGGGCATTAATTTGGAAATGACGTTCACGGACGTCAGACCTGAACAGCTGAACAGCAATATCTTTCCTGACCCTGAACGCCGCCTGGCCTGTGGGGTGCCGGGATTAGAAAGGCGTCGCAATGGCGCTACGCATGTCTGAATGGATTTGGAATAGTCTGTACGAACTAAGCTGCAAATTGAAGATAAAAAACCAGAGGGGCTATGTCTTAAGAAGGTCATGGCTGTGAACTGCGCGGATTGATCTTCAAAATGGCTATGTCAGCTGCAAATCACATACAATTGTGGAACGCTTCCTGTAATGTCCATGTTTGAAAAACAATATCAGCACTTTCCTTGTGAGTGATGACTTTATCCTGCCGTCTGAAATGAATCGTTATTTCGTCTTAGTTTTATTACAACACTGCGCGCAAGTGAGCGAAACGGCGCAGTTGAACGTTAGAACGGTGCAAGTCGCTTGCTTCGCCATACTTTTCCCCACATACCTCATAAAAACTTTGTCATCCACATCTTCTGGCACAAAAATCACTCAGCATTGCTTTGGCCGAATTGGAATTGAGCCACTGGCAGAAACGTTCAGAGCAGCCAGCCTGAAATCAATGAGGTCAGTTTAACAGTGGGAGTTACATGACGGTAGGGATTTGGAACTTCTGTGCAAATAATTTAGTTTTATTTACTCTTTTGGCGTCGTAACTGCAAATTCAAAGCCAAATATGGCCATGATAGGCTCAAGTGTTTGGATCTGGAACTTGAATCAGGATCCGACTTCAAATCGAAAAAAAACGAAGTGTCTAAGCCCAAATTGCAGCAAATCCTCAGCTCATCACTCCATTCCGCTAATTCCAAACCTGGTGATACCACTTATATCTTGCATGTCAACTGTCGTGATATGCTATCTGTTAAACGCGAGAGGCTGAAATACTACTTCTATGGCGCTCAGTGTAACTAGAAAACCAATTGGGGCCCGCACGTAACAAAAATATAGTTGATAAAGCAAAAGGTTTAAACATATAGTTCCATCTTAATGGGACATACGAGCTTATTTGGTTTCCCCATCCACGGCAGTCTGAAGTGTGTGACCTGATGGTCACGTTGTCCGTCAAGCCTTCTTGAAAAGGTCGTTGTAATGGACAAACCTTTAAGGACAGCTCAGTCGGGCAGTGTTTCCGGTGTCGTTCGGGCAGGAGAAGGGGGATTCGAGTTCCCCTGGCCGCAGTCTCAGCCTGCTGCACTTTAAAGGTGGACATGGGCCGGTTCTGTCCACATGATCGGCGCCTCATGCCTTTTCCCGGCGAACCGTCAGGTTTATAGCACGATCTAGGTGATCGGCAAGCCCCAATGGGGCACCATGATCGAGTGGTTAGGGGGGGGGTCCTCTGGTTGGAATCCCGGTTGCGCCGTGACCCCTGAGCGCTGATAAGCTCAATGTAGTGACTGGCGCTCCATAAAGAGTGACGACATAGGTCGCTTTCCTTTTTTCCGAAATGGGCGCTTTAGATAAGGTCTCCACAGGGCCCACATATCCCATCTGGCGAGCTGCAGAACCAATGTGCGTCAGGGGTGACCTTCACTGGGACTGGGCGCCGTGCGTCATACGGCGGGCGAGACCCTCGACCCGTCCCTGTCTGACGATCAATGGGCGTGGACAGTGAATGGGGCACCAGTCGGCCGCTGTTTGGACAGACAACCCCGCCAGTGGGCCGGGTAATGTGCGGAGTGGACCACGCCGCCGGCCACTGCCAAGCCATTAGCGGATCTGTCCGCCCCCAGCCCCTCCCCCCCCCCCCCCGTAGCGTCCGCGCGCGCTAGCGCCCACCGCCGCCTCCCAGCAGTAGCTCGGCATCTGTTGAAGTTTGTTGTAGTTACCAAAAGTCTCTCAGCCTGTCGGAGAATTCTTGCCGTGTCTGCCGCCGTCTGGCTGCGCTCGCCTCCGTTGGTCGGCGCCTGAACCCGCATCTGGCGGTCACCGGCTCCTCCTGCCGCCACCTGTATGAGTCCGTTCGAGCTTGGCTAAACTAGTCTGTCGCACGAACGCGTAGCATCAGGCGGCTGGAATGGACGAACCAACGTTAGCTGACCAGATCTTTGAAACCATTCTCTCCGGATGTAAGCAGTTAGCGTGGGACCACCGCCACTAAGATAAATGCTTACTGTGTTTCTGCCCGTCTAGCTGCAGTATTGATGGGGCCTGTGTCTTATGTGGCGGGGAAGATGCTATTGTTTTTCTGTTGCTGCGAAAGGAAAGGCGAGTTTCTGCTCTGGCTCTAGCAATATGCTACTGATAGCTCCCTCCTTTGAAGTACAACGCATTGGAATGACATCATCATTGTAGTCTTTTCAGCTCGTCACTATTTTCCGAAGTGCTGTAAATGACTGCATGTGCCTCCTAGAAGTTGGAGCCTACTGCATTTGCTGATGTGGTGTATGTTTTTTGCAGATGCTGCAAAACTAGTTGGTGGAGATCAAGCCTGCTCTGGCTGGCTTCATCCTCTCACATGAAGTATGTACATCGCCCTTCACGCCGTCATGGAAATTAAATAGTTGATCAGATTATCCGTGCTGGTCCACGTTATTTCTTGCTACGTCCATGAGTATTGTGGCTATCATTCAACAGCTGACAGTCATCCTTGGTGGGACGCAGTTTACTTGTCTTGCCATGGGCGCAAATGACCAATGCAATCGATGCGCCCATTGGGCTTTAAGCCCAATCCCTTACCAACTAATTTAACATTTAAAGTTTTGAGAGCGTGCCATTCCAAAAGTGCTAGAGGGGAGCATGGAAAACAAATGCAAATGGGACATTATTGCACTTCAAAAGCTGTGTTATATCCTGGAAGAGAGCAACCATTTTCAAGTGTAAATACGCTTATTGCGTGACACTTC
>NW_023596474.1:108608-203224 GCF_011947565.3 Pollicipes pollicipes
GAAGTGTCACGCAATAAGCGTATTTACACTTGAAAATGGTTGCTCTCTTCCAGGATATAACACAGCTTTTGAAGTGCAATAATGTCCCATTTGCATTTGTTTTCCATGCTCCCCTCTAGCACTTTTGGAATGGCACGCTCTCAAAACTTTAAATGTTAAATTAGTTGGTAAGGGATTGGGCTTAAAGCCCAATGGGCGCATCGATTGCATTGGTCATTTGCGCCCATGGCAAGACAAGTAAACTGCGTCCCACCAAGGATGACTGTCAGCTGTTGAATGATAGCCACAATACTCATGGACGTAGCAAGAAATAACGTGGACCAGCACGAATAATCTGATCAACTATTTAATTTCCATGACGGCGTGAAGGGCGATGTACATACTTCATGTGAGAGGATGAAGCCAGCCAGAGCAGGCTTGATCTCCACCAACTAGTTTTGCAGCATCTGCAAAAAACATACACCACATCAGCAAATGCAGTAGGCTCCAACTTCTAGGAGGCACATGCAGTCATTTACAGCACTTCGGAAAATAGTGACGAGCTGAAAAGACTACAATGATGATGTCATTCCAATGCGTTGTACTTCAAAGGAGGGAGCTATCAGTAGCATATTGCTAGAGCCAGAGCAGAAACTCGCCTTTCCTTTCGCAGCAACAGAAAAACAATAGCATCTTCCCCGCCACATAAGACACAGGCCCCATCAATACTGCAGCTAGACGGGCAGAAACACAGTAAGCATTTATCTTAGTGGCGGTGGTCCCACGCTAACTGCTTACATCCGGAGAGAATGGTTTCAAAGATCTGGTCAGCTAACGTTGGTTCGTCCATTCCAGCCGCCTGATGCTACGCGTTCGTGCGACAGACTAGTTTAGCCAAGCTCGAACGGACTCATACAGGTGGCGGCAGGAGGAGCCGGTGACCGCCAGATGCGGGTTCAGGCGCCGACCAACGGAGGCGAGCGCAGCCAGACGGCGGCAGACACGGCAAGAATTCTCCGACAGGCTGAGAGACTTTTGGTAACTACAACAAACTTCAACAGATGCCGAGCTACTGCTGGGAGGCGGCGGTGGGCGCTAGCGCGCGCGGACGCTACGGGGGGGGGGGGGGAGGGGCTGGGGGCGGACAGATCCGCTAATGGCTTGGCAGTGGCCGGCGGCGTGGTCCACTCCGCACATTACCCGGCCCACTGGCGGGGTTGTCTGTCCAAACAGCGGCCGACTGGTGCCCCATTCACTGTCCACGCCCATTGATCGTCAGACAGGGACGGGTCGAGGGTCTCGCCCGCCGTATGACGCACGGCGCCCAGTCCCAGTGAAGGTCACCCCTGACGCACATTGGTTCTGCAGCTCGCCAGATGGGATATGTGGGCCCTGTGGAGACCTTATCTAAAGCGCCCATTTCGGAAAAAAGGAAAGCGACCTATGTCGTCACTCTTTATGGAGCGCCAGTCACTACATTGAGCTTATCAGCGCTCAGGGGTCACGGCGCAACCGGGATTCCAACCAGAGGACCCCCCCCCTAACCACTCGATCATGGTGCCCCATTGGGGCTTGCCGATCACCTAGATCGTGCTATAAACCTGACGGTTCGCCGGGAAAAGGCATGAGGCGCCGATCATGTGGACAGAACCGGCCCATGTCCACCTTTAAAGTGCAGCAGGCTGAGACTGCGGCCAGGGGAACTCGAATCCCCCTTCTCCTGCCCGAACGACACCGGAAACACTGCCCGACTGAGCTGTCCTTAAAGGTTTGTCCATTACAACGACCTTTTCAAGAAGGCTTGACGGACAACGTGACCATCAGGTCACACACTTCAGACTGCCGTGGATGGGGAAACCAAATAAGCTCGTATGTCCCATTAAGATGGAACTATATGTTTAAACCTTTTGCTTTATCAACTATATTTTTGTTACGTGCGGGCCCCAATTGGTTTTCTAGTTACACTGAGCGCCATAGAAGTAGTATTTTCAGCCTCTCGCGTTTAACAGATAGCATATCACGACAGTTGACATGCAAGATATAAGTGGTATCACCAGGTTTGGAATTAGCGGAATGGAGTGATGAGCTGAGGATTTGCTGCAATTTGGGCTTAGACACTTCGTTTTTTTTCGATTTGAAGTCGGATCCTGATTCAAGTTCCAGATCCAAACACTTGAGCCTATCATGGCCATATTTGGCTTTGAATTTGCAGTTACGACGCCAAAAGAGTAAATAAAACTAAATTCTTTGCACAGAAGTTCCAAATCCCTACCGTCATGTAACTCCCACTGTTAAACTGACCTCATTGATTTCAGGCTGGCTGCTCTGAACGTTTCTGCCAGTGGCTCAATTCCAATTCGGCCAAAGCAATGCTGAGTGATTTTTGTGCCAGAAGATGTGGATGACAAAGTTTTTATGAGGTATGTGGGGAAAAGTATGGCGAAGCAAGCGACTTGCACCGTTCTAACGTTCAACTGCGCCGTTTCGCTCACTTGCGCGCAGTGTTGTAATAAAACTAAGACGAAATAACGATTCATTTCAGACGGCAGGATAAAGTCATCACTCACAAGGAAAGTGCTGATATTGTTTTTCAAACATGGACATTACAGGAAGCGTTCCACAATTGTATGTGATTTGCAGCTGACATAGCCATTTTGAAGATCAATCCGCGCAGTTCACAGCCATGACCTTCTTAAGACATAGCCCCTCTGGTTTTTTATCTTCAATTTGCAGCTTAGTTCGTACAGACTATTCCAAATCCATTCAGACATGCGTAGCGCCATTGCGACGCCTTTCTAATCCCGGCACCCCACAGGCCAGGCGGCGTTCAGGGTCAGGAAAGATATTGCTGTTCAGCTGTTCAGGTCTGACGTCCGTGAACGTCATTTCCAAATATAATGCCCGTCAACTGGCTCACAGGCATTGTTGGGCAAGCTGTGAAGGCTTCAGTCATGAAACATATTTTGATCCACATAATATAACAGGTTGGGCATGAATTCTGCACTTGCTAGTTATTGCGGAACCAATGCTTGTAATCAAACAGCTTAAGAATAACGCCATAGCCGAGCATGTGAATAAACTAAACATGCTTAGATCACGGATTAAGGTGTAAAAATACCACGATAAATGGCCAGAACACGAGCACATGACGATATTTGGCTGAGCGGACGCCGTCAGCCCGAGCTACCATGTCTTCACGAGCTTAAAGTGCTACAGGAAGCGAAGATTTTGCACGGTTAGTTTGGCAGTGCCTTAATGGCATACAAACGTCCTATGACACAATAAACAGTGACCTAATATGGAACAAATTTACTTGAAAGGCTCACTGTGTTGTCTAGAGCTGTTTTTGCACTTAAAAGTATACCAAAGTTATCAGCGAGTTTAAGTTCTTTATATTCCATGCTTGCTTCAATATCTTAAAATCCGGAAGGTTCACTTTAAGTGGATTAAAGGTTTCCTACTATGTGAGTTTTTTACATTCGCCTTTCTGGGGAGCCAAAAAATAAGATCTCACAAATTGGGCAAGCTGGAGCTATTCAGAAAACAGCAATGAGAAACTTTAGTCAGACCACACATGTGAGCTCGTCTGAATTTTGCTAAGGTAGCCTTCGGTAGGTCGGAAAGAGTCGAAATTTGGACCTAATATACCCTTCCTGTTATTTTAAGAAAAGTACATGCTATGACGTTGGAAAAGACGATAATATATACCGGTGCCAAAAGCTTTGTCAGATGGACGTCAGGGAACTTCGAATATGCGATCTGTGAGCTGTCATGCCAGGTGAGTGGGGTGACGGCAATTGTTGTATTGTTCTAACCGTCTATATCGAGAACTAAACTTAAATTAATGAAGAGAACAGAGTTAAGCAAGTCTTTCAAAGCGGTCAGGTACGTGCAATGAATATTTAAATCGTGGCATTTCAGACGGTCAAATATGGTCACAGTTGTCAAATTTGACCTTGCTCGATCTCGGATGATTTCACCCTACAAGCCACCAGGACGCTAGAAAACCCTTCAAATTGATACAGAGGAGAGGAGGGGTCCGGAAAACGATTTTTCTGGGGTGCATTTTTGGTGAGAAAAGGGAAGTGACAAGAACTAATTTGCAAAATGTCATCGACAAAACATTGAGAAAGAGATTATATGTTCTGAGCTGTCAAAGTAAGGAGCTTAATTTGTAGATAATAGTCCATAAATTACGCAAGCTTAGGTGCTCACAACTGCAGCGATCGTAGAAAAACATAGGTGGTCTCTGAGAGCAAGAATCTAAACAAAGCATGGGCATTAGAATGCCTCCTGTTGCACTATTTTTTGGTAGTCGCTACTTTGATGGTACCTTACATTTCCGCAATGGTGATCAACGTCATCAACTTAAAAATCTAGCAAAGTGATCGAGTTGATATGCATTTCTACGGGTGGCGGACTAACTTTGCTCGAGGAGTCTCACCGAGATGGAGAATGTCCCCCTGTCAGAGAAAGAATTCTGGCGCATCTGTCCGTGTCCCAACCCCTGCCCCTGCAAACAATCTGTGGCGGCGCCGTATAACTTCTTGAGTTGCTTCAAAAGCTGTTTACTTTCACTTCCACAGTAAACAAGCGAAATATAGTGCCGGCAGAATGAGACCAGTACCCGCGGTAGCTGTCTGCGGCAATAACAAAAACATAAATACAACGCGGCTCAGTCCGATGTGAGAAAGGCACATACCAGAATATCTGCGCCATTTCAATAGTTTTAACACGAAGCATACTTTAAGGTACTTGTTTTCATATTCAAATAATGGCTTACAACATTCGACGGCAGTTTGATGATCCGAGAACTGATGGCTGGCATACACATCCACGTTATCAAGACTCCAAGATTCAAGAATTCGCAATGCGCCAGATTCGAGCCCATTGCAATCTATTCGAATCCTGCGAATTCGTATCCTCAGCTCTATTGAGCGGGATGAAATATCCAGGCTATGCGAGGCGACGTTTGTTTTCCCTTACCACTAATCATCCCATGACGAAAACGGAAAGGCCATTAAGGTTAGATGTCTCAATTCGGCAAGTTTGCTGCAAATTCAGCTGGGCGTGTGGGAAGGTCATACACCAACACTGGCAACATTTGCCAAGTTGCTCTGCTGAGAAGTTTGCCTCATTAGATTTCTCCGACTTCCTATCTCTTTTTTCAGAAGCGTATAATATACCTAGAACGGAAAGTGGGCCAGAGCAGCTTTGGCTAAAAATACAGACGATGTATAGCTGTGATATGCACAAAGCTGACGAGTTTGACGTACGGATGTGCCTACAGTGAGTGCACCACCCATCCCATTGGTGATGCATTGTAACAACGATGCGCGCCAGAGGTATGCTGTTAACAGCACAGCTGCCATCATGCACGTTTCGTTAAATATGCATTCCATCGTTGTTGTGCTACGGTAAATCGTACCGAAACTCTATAAAGCTTGTTCGCACAGCTCCTCGTCGCGGGGGCAGAAACTCAGTACAGTCACCTGCCGCGACTGACGTCCACTGACCGTCAGCTGACAGTCAGTTGACGGTCAGCTGACGGTCAGCTGACTGTCAGCTGACCGTCAGCTGACGTTCCCCCAGAGACCAAATCGAACGGGTGACGGCGGGGTCTCGGAATTTACCGACAGATGCCCACGGGCGATCCCGCTGACACGGATACTATGAGCAGCGCAAGGCCAGCTGCGGCGATCCGCTGACCTGACCTGTTTGTACACCGCGCTGGTGACCTCAACCCTGGCGTGCGTGCCAAACGCGGCCACGTGACAAGAGCTATCACGGACGCAACGTAACTTGAACGACATGTATACAATCGTGATACCCGCTGATTATGGTATGACCGTTCCTTCCATTACTGGGCACTTTAACACTCGCCTCGTTGCCCGAAAGAATCATCCAATTGCCACACGAATTGTCGGGACGCGATACAAAACCGGTACGACTTAGCAGCAAATCTGGTTTAGTATGCGTGGGCTTACAATTACTAGGAAGTCAGAGATCCACAGATCCGCCTTTTATTGAAATATTTTTTTTTAAAGTTAGGGGGGCAGCATACAAATATTTCAGTTGTCTGGGAGTACATCAAGGAGCACAGCAGGAACCATCAAAGCGCAGCTTTCAAGTTCATATTGCAATATATTGTACTCAGGTGAGCGGACGAATGTTTCAGGCACCTGCATATACATATACATATATATATATATATATATATATATATATATGTATAGTATATATATATATATATATACATATATATATATATATAGTATATATATATATATATATATATAGATATATAGATATATATGTATATGTATATATACATATATATCTATATATATACACGTTACCCAAAATCATACTATCAGACATATTTCAACATTGAATGTTATCAGAAGGGGTCGAAGTGTGCTTAAATGGAGAGTACCGATCAAGCCTCTGCTGTCTGCAATCGTTTGCAAGCGGCGGAATTTTTTTACAAAAGTTGAAGCATAGGATACACTACAGCATCAGTGAGTCATGCAGCGCATGACACCGCACTTCCTTTAATCATGTTTCTTCCACCGTTCTTCTCGGCCCTTCAAATGTTAGTGAGGCCATCCTAGGGCTTGTGTATTCCTATTGCGCGAGGCACATATCCAGCGCAGGTCCACCCATCAGCGCGAGTGGAACCACCCACCTACCACGGAGTACAATAACTGACCGGCGCCCCCAACGGCTGAGTTACGAGGGCAGCAAACAGGAACATCAACCAAAACAGTCAACAATCAGTTTAATCAGTTCAGGTTTCACCAGCTAGCAACAGCATTGTGCTTGATTCGCCTCGTCGAAACTGATTCCGGCCCTGACTTTAAATGGACGGGACTGATTCCGGCCCTGACTTTAATGGACGGAACTGATTTCGGCCCTGCCTTTAACTGGACGGGACTGATTCCGACCATGACACCGTGCGGTTCAGCGTAGCTTTAAGCCGACCATGATTACGTTGCCAGTAGCATCATTTGAAACGCGGCCTTTTCTGCATCTTAACTTGCACAGGGCAATCCACGTGTTCATGCGATGACTCGCGATGCAAATACACGCGAAGGGACGGTTTTGACACTCTGAGACCTTTGAATCCCTTTCACCGACTTCGATAGTAATGTTTCGAATAAATCTTGTGGTCTAAACTATGTGTTATCAATAAATCTATTTAAGATAGCAGAAACCGCACTTTCCGGTGGGCAGGATGCATCTGAATTTCATACACCGCCTATTAAAGCATCCAATCTTCACTCATCTTATATTCATTGGTATTTTGATGATACTACTATGGTGAACCCACATACATGCATACAAGCCTTCTTGTCTGAGTGGTGGATGCGGGATCCTGCAAATTGGGTAGGGAATAATAAATACAGAAAGTTAAGGGAAGTTTTAAAATGCAAATGATGGATTTTCCCATGTAACATTCCATCGTAAGGCCTGCTTCCTCCGCTGCAAATGCCTCAGATCAATGACAGATATTACATGTACGGACTTCTGGAGAAGCACTCGCGTTTACACAGTGTTGAGTTGCGTAAAAATCAAACGACTGACATTCTTATTCTTTTTTCAAAGCCTGACCACGCCCTATTTACTCGACGCTGTTTTTGCAGCATGTGAGCTTTATGGGCATGACATAGCCAATGGGGGCAGGGGGGGGGGGGAGGCACCCAATCGATTCCCGTGTGAAATTGGCATTGAGTTACACGTTCCATAATTTATCGCTTCATGAATCAGACGGAATCCGTAACGAATGTTCAGCTCGAGCAGACGAAGAGACAACAGCTGATAAGCACGTCTTCATAACATGGCTTGTACTGCAACTTCTGCAAGGACCAAACCCGCCCCACAACGATATTCAGAAGTTTGCAAATTTTCAGGACTTGGAGATCGCCCGTCTAGCGTGTGGTTTGCAATTCAGCCCAACTGATGATGATTATTCAGCAAACGTCCCCATAATTTAGTCAACGGCGGAGACTGAAACGTCATTAAAATTGAATCTGCTTGCTGCATTGAGGGGATTGTGCCACATTTAGATGGGGTTTTGAACTGGAATAGCCGTCTCAAAAACATTCTGATGCTGTTCACGATCCTAACCTTCTCAAGGCCTAAGCCCCTGCTCAAGTCCTAAGGCCCTCTAGTTTCTGAGCTACACACCCGCGAAACTTGGGAATGGTATATCGGGAAAAGTATTTTAAAGTCACCTTGACATTCGTGGCGTGATAATAACGTCATTCGAATCCTGCTATTACATAAATCGTGCGGCTATCAAAGCCAAAACAACGTCAATGACGAGGCGCTCGTATCTGGCGTTCGTGAGCGCGATTTCCAGATATAACGGTCGTCAACTGGCACTCAATTAATGTCGTGCAAAGGACGGTGACGTGATCAAACATCATCGCACTGAGGAGCATGTTTAGTAAGCAGGACATGGTGCTGTGTAGAACAGTCTTTTCACATTCAAACGCATACGAATAGATATGAGTAACCTTAATTCATGACATCTGATGTTTGCTTCAATATCTTCAAATGTGAAACACTCCCTTTGAAGTCGGACAGAGGCACTGCTCCGCCGATACAAACTGGTCGAATCTCAGCCAAACAATAACGCACTGAATGCCATGGTAACACATCTGAAATACAATTAGCCGCCCGCTCATTAATTACAAGCTGTCCTGAAATGCCTAGCCTATGCCTGTGGTTTGATTGAGAGAGGGAATTAGATAATACCACTTCACTCATTTTTTACCATAAATCCAGCGCGACAAATTTGTAGTTCATTTGTAGTATACAAATCACTGTTCATTACGATTGGTTAACCAAATATGCTCGGATCATATTGATGTAGACTAAAGATGCATCGAAATCCACCGGATATTTTTTCCTTTGTTTTTGGGTCTTCCCAAAGATTATACACGTATCTTCAGAACTGTAAGTGGTTTGTGGGACTACAACACGTGACATGAGATACTGATATCTTATTTAGAAGACGACGCCATTCTAGGTGACGTCACAGTTACGCTACACATTGACCTGTAAGAGAATTGGTTCCAAATTTTACGTGCATTTTTGCTCGGTGCATTGAGACTTTATTTTACCCATGAGTCCCAAGCTGTGTTATGGCCGCGGACTGGTGTGTCTTAACCAGGGCTAGCAAAAGTGTACCTTTTGTCATCGACCGAATTCTGTAGGCAAAACTTCGCAAGCAGTGTAACACGACACTATCTCACGTAAAATGGTAATTAATTTCATTCTAAATACCGTTATCAACAATCAGCCTATCACCAAAACCTCTTTCATCACCGCAAATTCTTGTATCATGCACACAATCTCAACGCCTTATTGTACAATACCCTCCAACTAAGGTAGGGGTTATGAACAGCTGCCTGCATGCGGCTGTCTGCGTGAGCCACGCACTCCATTGTTGGGTGTTGGACCGGCCAGCCTGGCAGCCCTGGTTCCGTCCAGGTCGGTCCGGGCCGCCGGCTCGTGTCACCTTGCCCGGGGCGTCGCGCCGCGACGCAGCCCCGTATGGCGCGCGGTGATTGGTCCATGACCACGTGACCCGTGTCAGGGTTGGGTCGCCGCGTCGCGGGGAGCAAGGCTGTTGGAAAGAAGAAGGGCGAGTGCGGGCGTTCCCGAGCGGTTGTCGGCGTCCAGCGGAGCCGAGGCTTTAAGTTGAATGCATCGCGAGCCATGCCTTCGGTCAATCTCGGCCAGGCTTACACTGATGCCGGGATGGCTGCTGCTGAGAAAGCACGCGCACCGGCCCTAAACTGTGCGGTAGCCCAATCACAGTAACAGTTTTCTCCCACCCTCGAGACTTGCCAAGGCCCCACGTTGAAGTATGATCTACGACTGGATCTGCTTTCCTTGAAAGCGAAAAAAAACAACTAAGGAACTCGATAGACGGTGCAGCTGAACGCATAACAGAATTCGAACCGGTGGCAGGCAATACTGGGCGATGACCTTCAATATGCGGCCTCTCGATACCACACTCCCTAATGAAAATAACGCGTGCGCTTCGAGCCCCGTCTCGACCGTCATCAAACTCTCCACTCCGCATCAAGCATTATCCAAGTCTGGCACAAAATACATCGCCTGGTGGGCGCCTTTCGCCGTACCTCAACAAGTAAAATTATCCAAATTTGTCAATAACTTCACATCAGGCTGCTAGATCTTCCTTAACAGCATGCTCGCCTTGATCAGAAGAGGAGGCGAAGGAGGGGGGGGGGGGGGGGGCATGCAACGCCTCCCAAGGTTTTGTGAGGACATTATTGCAGCATATCGTGCAGTCGTCCTCAAGTCTTTAGTAGTCTCCGAGGCATCCATTGCACATGCGTTGACACCAAAAACGGGCCACAGCATTCCTGGTTTCGGAATAGCGACGTTTTTTATCGGTACTGCAAGGCGATCCAAGACATTGAGCGACGATTTCTCGGACCCCGCGCGGAAAGCTGACACTTCTATTAACGAATCCCCGCATCATAAATTTAGGCTCGAAACAGATAAATCTACATACCATTGAGCCCATGATTAAACAAGGTACACGACTCTTAATGTTCCCTTTCTCTGCATTGCATACTGTAGCACATATGAGCATGCAAAGCTGAAATAGTTTGATTTTCCGGGAAAAGCTGAACGTAGCCTTGGTCTATTGAGGCCACTTAACAGCCTGAAACTTCCTACCAGTCGCGAGATCTCGCTCAAGAAAATTTAGCTAAAATAGACCTTTGTATGTGGGTGGCGTGGAAATGTAAGCTTACTCATGATACTTGACATGCATTAAGCAGGAGTGTCAATTCAAATTAATTTTTGGGGACCCTGTCCACCTCCCATATTGGGTTGCCCCGTCCCCCTGTTGTTCTCCCACACAAAAATTATAGATGGAAGATTACAAAAAGACATGTGAAAAAGTTAATCGTGACACGTAACCGATCTTCACTGGGCTTTTTCATTGATCATGACCCATGGGCTACGACTTCTCCCTACTCAGGCATAAAAATTGTCTACTCACTTCTGTCATAATCGCTCTACCAAACTATACCGAGTTCCACCAATCTGGTGCTCAAATGCTATTTTTAATTAAACAAATAAGTGCAGAACACAAAAAGTATGTAATATAAAACAGACTAAGGCTGTTGACAACCACGTTTAGAATATGGAAGGATGTGAGGCTCACGGGTGACTACCATAGGCAGGATTTCTGCCTTCACCATCTGTACGCAATGTATACAGTGATTATGCTGAGGGTTCTATCAGGATGATTTCTCAATTCAATGTTAGCAAAACAAGAATGAAGTATATCATACTTGCATCCATGCAAATACCATGCTCACAAGTGCAAAGAAAATATCGCGTCAATCTTGCAACAAACTCCGATGACAGTTGGGCCACAATCACACAAAACCCCCTACTATTTGAAGTAAAACTCTTGGTACAGGGGGAGATGGCAATAGAACCTATACCCCCATCCCCTCTTTGCTCATTATCTGCATGTGGTACACCACCACACCACTTCGCTCCTCACTTTTCATTGCCTTTTCGTTGCCTCCATCACTGGCTATCATATACATTCCTAAGCAACCAAGATTCGTGTTAGCACAAAGTTGAACCGTGAATAGTTGTTTAAATGCTGACAATACATTGATTAAATAATTGCATCTTAGGCCGGAGCAGGTTGGGAAAGCAATGAAAATTACGCAATCTTCTCCTAAAATTTGGATGCCTCCCAGGTTGGTACTCTTCTTCGTAAACTTTGAGGAGAGGGTTAAAGCCATGACCTTAACTGAACTGGATGGGAAACTAGGCACAACCCCGACTTGTAGATCTATGTAACTGTTAACCACTCCCAATCACGATAGCAGAAAAATGGCAGAAACTGACACTTTAGAACCATTCTCACCTCCTGTCCCCCTTCATGAGGGGTGCCATCAGACTTCAACACAGAACACACGGTTATTTTCAAAGGGAGGAATGCTGGTTGTGTGTGGCTGCTAGCGAGTCAACATCCCTTTTGGTGTTTTGGAAGAGCGGTCTGGATAATCACAGGCTAATTATTACCCCGATCGCGTCATCTCGCCGACTTACCCCGGCCTGCAATGTCTCTCATCGCTGGAGACAGGATGCTGAATCGCGGCTCCGCCATCGAAGGAAACAGGGCCCAAAAATTAAACGCTACGCAGGAATCTATGACGATGCAATGCGAATGCCGCTTGCAAAGTAGCATTGAAAGCCGCCGCCCACCTCATGTCTGTCGTATCGCAACGGTAAAGAGTCTTTACGGAAAGGTTTACTCGTGTTGTGTGACTAAATGTGTTTCCATGGAGGCGTAATATCTGCGAATGAAGACCTCATGCTTGGTTTTGCAGATTGCGCTGTATTATTTTGTCGTGGCCTTTACCAAAATTTTCTGTCAAAAGATTGCTTGACACCAAGCTTCACATAAAAGCATGCATTTTTTGTCGCTGACCTTATCAACCAAGTCCGCCGGTTTTACTACCTCTCGTCTCAGACATCAGACTTTCCTAAGATGCGTCAAATTTACGCCACGTAATCAGGCGCTCGAACTGATGGGAGACAAGAATTAGTGACGCTAGAGCAAACACTGATAGCCAGGGGAATATTTCACTTGTTATTGAATAGCCATGCACAACACCGACGACTTTTTAAAAAAGCCATTTTTTAAACTTTGCCTCCTATGTTGCTTGTGAGTTTGTACCTCGTTATGGGCATTCATGATGTCACAATGAAAAACCAGACAGTGCTCAAATAGAAGGAACCAGTTTGATTTATTTGTTACCGTTTCTGCTCACTCAATAAAAGCCAATCACTAGATATGCAAGGTGTCTACCTTGTAATGCTGATAGCAAACATTTCCAGAAAGACCTTTAACGAATATTGCATATTGGGAGTTTCCTGTCGATGGGACGGACATAGCAACCAACAGCAAAGAAAGTAAGATCTTAATTCATATTCTCTTGTATTAGGCACAAAATGCAAAAGACCGGTAAAGCGTCCGCCACGGAAACATTGGATCATATCATGTCATGCATGCTAGATTAAAGCTGTTTCATTTCAAAAACCGTAACTCTGACCGGTGTACGTAATCCGGTCAGTCTGGAGTGTCAGATCATATCCCACACCTGGAGTTTTCAGAAACAATGGTTGGATTGGAAACATAAAAACTCCGTTCGAAAGTCCTGTTCCCTTATTATATATATATATATATATATATATATATATATATATATATGTATATATATATATATATATATATATATTATCCTATATATACATATATTATACGGAAACGGACGGAGAGCTGTGGTAGGTCTCTGGAGTCTCTGAAGTCACCCTGGGGTCAAATAGCCTAGATCAGGGTCACATCAGGTGAAGTCGGTATTGGAAATAAATGTGTTTTGTGCGATATATTTTGCGTGTGCAGCGCATATGGCCAACGACATATATATATATATATATATATATATATATATATATATATATGCATCTATATATGCATATACATATATATGATCATCCTTGGTGCAAATGAGGGCAACATTAATGGGCCACCCAAAGTCATATAAAAAAGAAACCTTTGTGGAGCTATAAGTTTAAATTGAATGCACATATTTACTTGAAACTTGTATGTTCACATGACAGACGTCTCGATCCCATAAATCACGCCTTCTTTAGTTTTGAAAACGGCCTCAGAGAACCTCAATAACGTCGAGTTCGTCTTTTTCGTAAGGTCCCGTCGTCTTCCAAAGCGGTTAAGTTGTTTCGGAGTGTGATTCACGTTTATGCACGATGCGTTGGAATTAAACCTTTTCAATGAGTGGGTTTGTATGGCATATACTTGCGAGAGGTCCATTCACGCCGCAGGTTAGCCCAAGAATCCCGTCATTTCGATACACGTCAGGGTAAAAGCTGCTCTTAGGCGTGCCAAACAAGAATGAATGCGAGCTAACTAATTATATCTGCTAGACATCTCAGAAAATTTTCCCTAACAGGTTAGCCTGGGCCTGTGCCTGAATAGGTCGCAAAACACGGCAAGCTTTTTGTAATGCTGTGCACGCTGGCAATAACATGCGCCCGGTTGGGTGTCACCTTGACCCCCCCCCCCCCCCAAGAACGTTCTCCGCAGTGATTTCCGAACGGCGCGGGGCAGCTGCGCCAAATTTGGCATGGCTGTGTACAAGTGAATAGCCGGTTGTTTGGCATCAACAATTTAGATGCACCTTGTAAGGTCCATGACATACGGCACGTCAACTTCAGGCTATACATTCGGCGAATACAATTTTTAGGGAATCTTTGCAAGGAATACGGGGAATCTTTACAAGGAATCTTTATGCAAGAACGGAGTGTTAGACGAAGCCATACATCATTGTGATAGTTTCTTAACCAACACAACAATGGAACGAAAAAATTCGATTGACCTAAGGCCAGCTATGAAGGTCAGACCAAAATCAAGACCAACATGTATGGCTCTAGACCTTGGTGAATATCGTAGTTCCTAGTGTTCCTTTTGAATTTATTGGTGGCAGGAACCACACGGTACATTTTCCATGGCCTTGCGAACAGCCAGAATAGGTCGTGGTAGTTTCCAGTGCTCCTTTTAAATTCATTGATGACCAAAACCGCATTGTAGATCTTCAATGGACCTCTAAAAGGTCAGACTAGGTCACTGACTTGAAATGACCCAGTTCAACAATTTGTTTTTAGGAACATACTGTCCAGCGTAATCTTGCTACTTATTTAAGTGCAAAAATCAGAGTCTTGTATTATTTTTGTCACTGTGACTTTTGAAAGGTCAAACAAGGTCATTGGCCTTAAATGGGCACCGGTGATCCTTTGCTTAGGACAGGTTTCCCGGCTCTAGGGTATTTTGGACAACAGTATGGAGTTTGACCTTGTTTGGGCTTATTTGACCCAAAAGTCACAACCTTGGACACTAAAACTTTGGCACAAATGAGCTGACGTAAGCGTGCATACACCTTGTAAACTTTTTCTAGCTCTCTTAGTTTCTGAGATCTCAGGAAGGGGGAGGGCGGTCAAATTGACCCCCCCCCCCCCACGCAAACAAAGGGCATTCAACCGGCCACACGGGCGCTTCTTAAAGAAGTATCCCTCAGCTCCGTATTTGACTCCTCTAAGTAACTTCACTATGCGCACACGTTTTGGCTACTTCCAGTTCCAAATCTCTACACCATTGATGTTGCCTGCAACGAGTACATTTTGTGCACATCTCAAAATGGAGGTTGGTGCCCAATATTGGGCAGGAAGTGTCGCTCAGGAAGCATCTTTTTGAGTAACTTTATGTGACCTAACCTGAGACAATGCAGGACTTGTAAATGTACACAAACATGCCTACATGATGCAGCAGGCGTACTAATTTGCCAATTTCATCTTAATGTAGTCACATCATTGTGATGAATATCGATGATGAATGTGCGCTCTAACACGACTGGCCGGTTAAATGCAAATCGCTCGGCTAGGTGGGGATCCATAAGCCTTTTTCTCAGATCTCAAAAAAGAGCTAGACTTGCACAATGCACAGAGTAAATAGGGCTCTAGGTGAATTCGCTCAGTTTTTCGGTCCCTCCTTTGTGACACTCGGTATAGGTAAAGCCAAATTACGGATCAAGCTTGAAATCAGTTTTCGAAGTGCTGTCAGACTCGACCAACTAGTTTTGACCGATATACCTTTTCTAAACAAAAGTCCCTCATGTCCGTATCTGATCAGTGACCTTACTTGACCACAGGAAGATCAAAATGACCAAAACCCTTCGAGACAAATAGCTGGACAAAAAGAACTAGCCTTGGCGGCACGTTCCTGAAACAAAGGGGTCTGTCGAGGTCATTTTAGCTCAGTGGACTGCCCTGGCCGTTACAAACCCAAAATAAGAAATTTGTTGATGTCCTTTGGACCAATTAGTTCGAAATAAGCGTCACATACTACCCAGTAATAAAGTTTCCCAGTAAAAAGACAGCTTGAAGTTACACAAGCCATTCAGTGCACTAGCGAGGAACACTACATAGATAAGCCAGTAGTAATAGCCTTATTACTCGGAGTAAGCCAGGAGAATGGAAATAGAGATGGGTTGATATTTCGGCCACATGCCTTTATCGAAACAATAGCAGAAACTAGTGCTGCTTCTGCTCCTGGCGGCATGTTTCTGAAATCAGGAATATGCCGCCCATAAGCTTCTGCTATTGTTCCGATAAAGGCATGCTGCCGAAATATCAGCTCATCTATATCTCCCTTCTTCTGTTTTTTTCTCCGAGGAATAGGGCTATTACTGCTGTCTCTTCTATGAAATGACAGTTTTGTTTTCACCGGAAACTGGCAGTTATACCTGCCTCACGGCCAATGTAAATATTGCTATCATTAAGTCAAACTGTCTGATTGTCTAAGCAACCATCATCAACTTTATGACTCCGTCCAACACACCTCTGTGTCATCAGTTGGAAAGATTTCCTTGGCGTTACCCCCGCTGACAATTATGCCATGTGTTTGCCCTGTTACAGATTAGCCACCTGCTGAGGTGTAAGTGATGTTTTATACCAAATCATCGGTTATTTGATAGCCCCAGTTACAAAATTTGACTTCGCTTCACCGCACCGCTCAAAAATCTTTCGAGAAATTTCTCGGGATCGGCTGCAATTTGCTCCCCACATCTGAACGCATGTACAGAGTGCTTTGAAACTATGAAAGCTGTAAAGTTATAAGTGAAAGTTACAAGTGAGCTTAGTTCATAGCATCAAATGTCAGTACCTTCGGATGTGGAATATTCATTTTAAAAGAAATGTTCAACATCTGACGACATTGAAGCGACCGTGATATGCAATGAAATCAGCGGATTTATAACTATTGGTATACTTTAAAGTGGAAAAGACTGATCTAGGCACGTGGCTATCAAATGGTGGCAATTTCACTATTGAGTGAAGATGCACCTCGTTACGTGATTGACTGCGTCATGGGCCGTTTGTGTAACGCCACAGATGTTGGCCGTGAAAAATTGCCACCTTAGCAGACATGTTGGACTCATTTGTATTGCTTCAACTTGCCGAGAGTTGGGGGTGGTGTTACTGAATGCGCTTACTAAAGAAAATATTGTTATGCCCTCGCGTTTTGGCCCTTTTTCGTGGTGTTCTTGCATATCTGTTCGGGAGTTTTAAGTATTGGCTTGGATTCACAAACTCTGATATGATTCTATTGCTAAGTTATTTTGATTACAAGCCTCACATTCGAATTACTTAGTACCACTGTCCAAACCCCTGCATTATGTAGCACAAAACGTGATTTGCATTTAAATTTTGCACTGAGTGCATGACATTTATTGTGAGCCAAATGGTGTCCGTTTTTGGAAATTGTGGCTCACGTAAGCTAGTCATGGATAACTCGAAGGCTTTATTTCTGTTGGCCTTGAACACGACATGGCTTATCGAGTGGAAGCATTTGAATGACGTTTCTATGGCGCACTTAGTTGCCTTGAAGAAGCGTGATCGAAATAGTCTGCTCAACTTCGCGGACGTGGATATCGGAAACTGGAAGATTTTCGCTCCTTACACGCATCCGGGTGACCGATTGAATACTTTTGCTCGGGGGTCAATTTGACCCCCTGATCTCAAAAACTTGGCCAGCCGGTCGCACAAACTGAAAAATATTTGACAATTTGACGTCAGGCAGCCTTAACTCGTTACCTCGCTCAAAACAATTCCAAATCCAGCGTTGTATTTCAGTTTTCATCACGCGCTAAGTCAGGCTTTAAGAGCACGTCCAAGCCATTTGGCGCGGCTCGCTGCAGATAAAAACATCGGGCACCAAATAGCGAGCTGCCGTCGGCTGTTTGCCTTGGGGGCTGCTATGGGCTTTTAGACGGCGTCCCTGGGGCTGGACGTGGCCTCACGAATGTCGCAGCCGAACCAACGCGGGCCAACATGCCGCTAGCGGTGTTATCCCGTCGCCAATGATTCATTTTCGAATAAAGCTAAGAATTCCCCGTCAGCGTCTGAATTTTTTATCCGGGGACATTAACATTGAGAACAGGACATTGAAGTCGAACAAATGCAGCCAAATACAGCTATGCCGCAGTTAGGCAAGGGACATTTTTCATTCATTTATCTTGTTTCTTTCCTGTTTCAAGCGGAAACCCCGCGCACTTTAGTACCGATAAAAAGCTCTGAGACAAAACAACTCAGCTATACGCAAGTTGGCGAAACTGACATGACTAGCGCCAGTTATGTTGTGCCTGCAATTTAAACGCAGGCTGGCATTAATGCCCAAAAGATGACAGCACTATAGCGTATAGTCCGCTTTGCATTTCATAGCCTTGGGTTGAGTCAAAATTTCATGCATTGCAATGTCACCCTTCGTTTTCCATGGCTGTTTGCGTTTAGCGTGACACAACGTGATCCTTTGCGAACATCGATTCGCATGGTGCATGCATGCGTTTCACGAGACGAAGATCCCTGATTGAGGGACGTTGATAGCGCGGAATGGTGCAATTGCGTCCTAAGGCTTACCGACAGTGCGAAACATTCTGGCTCCGTGCATTTGTGAAAGGACGTTAGGGGTTACAGGAGACTTATTCTGACTGAAAAAGGAGTGGGCAGTCATCTGGCACCTAACAATTTATCTTGCATACCGCGAAATGACCCCATTGACGTTTTGTATTTAGGGGAAGTGCTCCAAATTTGTATGAGGTTTGGAACTGAAACGTCCACCTTAAAGGTCATTCAGTGCAGTTCCCAGCCCTGCCCTTCTCGCGCTCGAGTGGCCCCCACGAAGGTTTTTCCAGAGTGATTTCCGAACGGCGCGGCACACCTGGGCCAAACGTTGCATCGTTGTAGATAACTCAATAGCAGATCTTTCGAGGTTAACCAATTTGACGGAGTTTGTAAGGTCACTGACCTATGGCAGGTCAAATAAGGTCATGGCTATCAGCGAAGAGCATTTCTAGGCGACCGTTCAATGTGATGAAACAACAGAGCATTAGACCAAGTCATACATGTCTGAGATAATTTGCTAGGCAATAAACCACCTGTGTTTATGATTATAACCAATTATATTGACCTAGGGGTAGGTAGAAGACCGAACAAAGTCAAAGCTAATCTTACTTCTTATTCGACAGCGTGGTTTATGGGAAAGTTTCTGGTGCTTATTTCGAATTCATAAATGACAAGGACCGCAACCGGAATGTTTCATGGACTTTTAAAGGTCACGTTAGGTCACTGACCTAAAATGACGAAGGTCAACATTTTTCATTTAAAACCATACCGCCCATTACATAGCCGGTGCTTATTCGAATAACAAAATAAGGACAATCTCGTAGGTTTTTGGTCACCTTGACCTCATACAGGTAAAAAAGGAACAGGCATCTAACTTCACGGTTGTTGCGGGCGGGGGGGGGGGGGGTCCGGAGGCACTTGAGGTATCAATCTCGAATTTAACCTTGTTGGACCTTACTTGATCCCAAGCCATGACCTATAAACTTTAGATTTTGACATGAGTGAGCTCACGTACCAGCTACTTGCGTTTGGTCGGCCAAGCTGGCCAAGCACGGATCCAGTCGCTATGCGGTCGTGTAAGGAAATGCGTCACATTTAAAGATATTGAAGCAAGCATCAAATGTGATGAAACAATTCACTTATGGCTACTGCTAGACTTTCAAGTGGAAAATATTGTTCCAGACAGTACGAATTCTCTGTTTAGTAAATATGCTCCTCAACACGTCATTGCCGGATTACGTTATCGTACGTCGCACATAACTGAGGGCTAATTGACGGCCGTTATACCCGGAAATCGCGCTCTCGAACGCCAGATATGAACGCCTTGACAATCACATTTTTCTTGGCCTTGATTATCGCATGGCTTATGGAATGGCAAGATTTGAATGACGTTATTATGACGTCATAAATGCAAGGGTGACTGTCAAATGCTCTCCCCGACAAATATTTCTCCATTTTCGCGGGCGCACAGCTCAGAAACCAGAGGGGCTAAGGTCTTAAGAAGGGCAGGGATGTGAACAGCACCGAAACATTTCAAGACGACTATTTCAATTCAAACCTCATATAAATATGGAACACTCCCTTTCACAGCAAGTGGTGCAATTAGCTGACTCCATTTCAATGTGAATATCCGCTTACTTTTCTATGCTCTTGTTTTGATCTTGTCGCCAAACATTTCCACACAGAGCAGCGCAACGTGTTGTTCAATTCCTGATGGTTGGTTTGGAAAACTTTGGTCTACTTTCGTGTTTCACGCCGCCCGATGGCCGGCTCCAGGCCAGGGCAACTTTACGAAAGGAATGTCAGGATTCCGTTCTCTTTCAAGAGACACGCATTAAGCGATCGTTTCTTATTATCTGTATTCATGCTCATGGGCATACCCATTCTCTTCCTACCATGTCGTTAGGATGCTTGACATCAGTTTTTTATCATCAGATCTGTCATCAATAAACTTTCATCCTGACTTTCGAAGAATTTGGTTTACCTTTGGATACGATCTGTTGGTGTGGGCTCCCAAAGGCGTCCAGCTTCATTCCCTTCTTTGCCAATCCCTTGACCATAACATCCCAAACTTTGTTGTTCGTGCCATGCCTCAGGGAGTGGCTTACATGGTCACCTCAGCACTTACCACACAGAGTATATGCCCTGCATGCGACCTTTCTAAGCAAAGGTTAAAAAAAGCTTACGCCTGCCTCCCACAAAATACAAATGATCTTAACTGCCTCCTTAGCATGGTTCGCAACCAGAATAAATAAGTCGACTATAAAATGTGCTGCTTTTTTATTTTCATATTCAACTGATTTTTACCTGATATAACCTTTTGGAGAAATTCAGCTGTTTTTCTTTCCTTTCGGCCAATAATCCTATGATAACCGTTGCCCTCATACACCATTTTTCATAACGCAGACTGATAGGGGATCACCCCGATTCGATCCACGGCGTTTCCAAAACAATTTCCGATTCGATCCACGGCGTTTCCAATACACACTACACACATTGTTGAACAGACACCTATGCAAAATTGGGTATTCCCTATCTACACGCCTCGACCAAGGTATGTAGGTAGATAGCTTCTACTCACAACTCGTACAACTCACCCACCAAATGTGACATTCAAATTTACCTACATTTACCAGCTCCTCACAATGCCTCTCCTAGAACACACACTGTGACATAAACCCAGATGATTGACAATGCTCAATGCGGCAATGGCACATATTATGGGAAACCCCACCACTCTGACAAGAACGAAATTATGCACAAAGATAAAAATGAAGTCATTAGTTTTTTCATCACCATCTCCGTAAAATGACGTTATTATTGCTACAAAATATGCTTAAAACTACATCGATGACAACTTATTTATTTCACTTGTCCAACAAACAAAGCTGATGCATAAACTCAGCTTGACGGTAATACGACGTCATGTAGGGCTCATAAGGTGTCTATGTCTTCAGTGAGCGGTCCAGTGTTTTGAGCTGAGGAGACAGCGCAGTAAGGATGACGAGCATATTGAAAACTGCACTAAAAGGTCCCGTTATAGCATTAAGAGACAGCGGCGTGTGCCCACACATTGCCCACAAAATGTTTTCCCACACGGCTGTGTAAAAGATCTAAGCCATTAAAAAATCTTCTTTCCATGTTGCAACGTGAACAATGTCATCGCAGTCAACACTTTCTGAGAGTACATGGTAGCTATTTTTCAAATAATTGCAGCGCACCGCCTTTTGTGGAGAGCAGGCGTTGGTATAAGTCTCCCACGCTCGTGGACGAGTGGACGCTTTTTTGACCTCTGTCTCTAGGGCCATGAACACAAAAAAGACGATAAAGGCGTGCAGGTTGGTGTAGCTGAAACCACAATCAGTTTTGTATAAGATATCGTGTTCATTTTTACTACAAAAATGCCTTTGATGTTGATCATTGAAAGCAAACGGTGACGTTGGTCATAAGATAGGTTAAACAAAAGCACACCATCAGTCACGTTTAACACTTTGAATTGGTCGATGTCTTTTTCAAGGCGAAAGGGAATCAATGACCGAAGATACTTTGGCTAACTAAATGTTTCCTACGTCATTTCTTTGCATCCTGAATCTGGCAACCAATCGGGGTGTGCACATTATGGTGGGACACAGCGTCTTGCACAAGGAAAAGTGGAGGTTAGTTGTGTACCTGTTCCTAAGCAAGTTGTTTACACCCTGAGACCAGCCACGGGTGTCCGTCCCGATGACTCAGTCGGTTAGAGCGCCTGCATTCCGATCCACCCACCCGTGGCGGGATGGGTTCGAGTCGCTTTAAGGCGCTCGCTATTTGCCCTTGGCAGATGTGGCCTGCGGTCGGTGGCAGCGGTCGCGCTAAAGGTCATTTGACGTCAGAGGGCAGGACGGACCGTGCCGAGCATTGCGGCACATGAAACTTTCGCCACTAAATTCTGCCGTTGCCTGGAATTACGCGATCGGATGGTGGGGGTCAGAGCTCACACAACAAGCACTGCTTAGCGTGAGCGGTGATCCCAGAAATCCATCCATTCAAAAGGTTCGGACCAAATTTATAAAAAAACATTGAAACTTAACCATTGGAAAGAAAGACTGAAAGGCCATTAGTTAATGCAAAGAGCTGAAATCTAATTTAAATCATCGTTTAATGTTTTGGACATCAACCTGCCCGGTGGTTTTTGTTTCATGCTTCTTGTTTAGTTGTCAGCCAAACGGCGATGCTGCCTTGCAGCCCTTTGCCTGGCGCGAGCAAACATAGCTGCCACCTGGCGGGGGTTTAAGTGGACTGATTTCTGTAGTGAAGAGTCGCAAATGTGACCAGCTATTATGCCATGTACGTGGCCAAAGGGGAAAATCAGGGGCAATGTATTCGCCCTGTGTTAGGGTTGTAGAGAAATGGGTGTCACCTAACCATTATACAGATGTCATTTGAGCAAGATAGGCACGCATGTAATCCTTATTAGGCAAGTGCTGATAGGTGAATGAGCTTTCAGAAAGTAGGATGCCATAATCAATTATGAATTCGATTTTCTCTGTACCTCGCCATAGAGTTAGCATTATGAAAGTAGCCGTGCCGTGGCAATGCTACCAACGCTCGTTGCTATGCTTATACGTAACCTGGTGTAGGTTTTGTAACTGGCTGATTATTGCATGTGGCTGGTCACTGCAGACCAAAACGCATATGAGAGACATTAATGCCGCCAAAAGCTCCACAATACCGTTTGTAGCCGTTCCACGCTGGAAATTTATCGTGCTATGCTACCCATGTCATGGTCCTAAGACGCATCTTCAATGTTCGGCCGTGGCTTCCGGCTGGACGGCCTACAGCAGCAGCCAGTGGTGGCGATCAGTGCCCAGATTCAAAGCCTGACTTCCTGGAGCCCGTCAGCCGATAAGGCCATAGAGAGGCCGTCAGGGCCTCCTCGCAGAGTGGTTTCACCGGCAGCGATAGCGTGACGACGGCGTCAGACCGGCGGACCGCATGACTCGCGGGGTGGACGTGGGTCGGCGATCACGCGGCGACGGCGTCAGACCGGCGGACCGCATGACTCGCGGGGTGGACGTGGGTCGGCGATCACGCGGTGACGGCCGCAAACCAGGCGAACCACGTGGCTGGTGAAGTGGGCGTGGGTCGGTGATCGCGCGGCGACGGCGTCAGACCAGGCGGACCGCGTGGCTGGTGAGGTGGGCGTGGGTCGGCGATCGCAGAGTCCAGTCGAAACGCTCCACACCATACGCCTCACAAAGCGGCGGGGCTCGGGAACCTACACAAAACATGTGCAAGGTGACTGCCGCTTCTGGATGCTTTGTGGCTTTGAAGCACCCGAGTGCGTTTGTGATTTGTTGTTATGGGGACGTTTGCTTGCTGGTACCTTTCATGACGGAGGTCAATTTCGCGATAACTTGTCACGTAAGTTATCTAAAAAATTACTACGTGCACTGAAATTCTGCGGATATTAATTGCCCTGACTGAGAAGGTGAATTCATCCTATCCTATCCTACCTGATTGCCATGCGATATCTGATGATAATTAAAGGGAAGACTAGTCTTGTGCTGTGGCTGAAGCCATACAAATAATGAACAATAGGTCTACCGGATGTAAGATTTTGCCAGCCCTCCTTTAGTGTTCCAATACGGTTTCCTGCCATACATGCAAACCTTCCTACTAATCACTTCTAGATTTTCAGCCCGCCCTTGGTCTTTTGCGTGTCCAAAATACATATCTACCCTATCTTCGCCAATCTTTTGTGTTTTCAAAGCATGGCAGGACAAAACATACGTCCTAGCCTTCTTGTTGCTTTTGTACACAAAATAGCAGCAGTGAATCCGACGTCCGCGCTCTGCGTTAACGTCACACCCAATCTCGTGAATTGGGTAGAAAGTGCTAATCGCATTACGACACCACAAGTACGTGACGTCGACAAATGTATGACAACAAAGGTGCCTTAACAAGACTCTTTCAATACTTTTTTTAACCATCACAACTCCGATGAAATCTGATTCAGCCGTTCAGATTCACGAGCAAACTCGCGACCATCCTTCAGCAACTACGGGGCTTCATGATATCGGGGGAAAAGCACGGTGCGCATAAAGGGCACGGTGCGCCGAAACAAAGGTCCTCAGCTCCGGGACCGGCCCAGGATTCCGTTCGGAATCGTAGTCCTAACATTGTTGTGTTTCTGGAAAATAAATATTTGGGACCCGGAATGAAGGTTTTGACATCCCTTCACCAATAAATTTTGTTCACGAAGGCGCACAATAACTCATGACTGGCCCTCATAAAGGTCAGACCAAAGTCCGGACCAACACGTTCTATTGCTCTAGACCTTGCTGTATGTGGTAGTTTCTGGTGTCCCTTTTGAATTTATTTATGATAAAAACCACATTATACATCTTCCACCGGCTTCTTAATGGTCAGAAAAGGTAGTGGTGGTTTCTGGTGCTTCTTTTGAATCTATTAATTACAAGAACCACATGGTGTATCCCCCATGCATCTGTTAAAGGTCAGAATAGGTCACTGACCTAAAATGTCCCAGGCCACCATTTCGTTTTTAGAAATATACTGTCTAGCATAATCTTTGCTGCTTATTCAACTTTAAAAAATCAGACGAGAATATGATTTTGGCCACTATGACCTTCGAAATCAAAGGAGGCCATTAACCTCGAGTGGACACCGGTGATATTTGGCTTATAGCAGGCGCCTAGGCCCTGGGGAACTTTGGAGAGCAATCTGAAGTTTGGCGCTGCTTGAGCTTATTTGATCCAAAAGTCATAACCTAGGAAACTCAAACTTCGACACAAGTGAGCTGCCGTACACGTAAATACACCCTGCAAAATTGGCATATCTAGCTCTCTTAGTTTCTGCGATTTCAGCGTGGTCAAATTGGCCCTCCGCCCGAGCGAAGCGTATTTAACCGGTCACTCGGGCGCTTAATAAAAAAGCACCCCTCAGCTCTGTATTTCACACATTTAAAAAGAACCTCGTTATGCACACACGTTTTGGCTGCTTCTAGCACCACATCTATGCACAATCCATAATGCCTAGATCCCGTTCTGTCCACTACATTGTGCACTCATTTAAAGGGGTGAGTGGCATAGTCCCATGCCTCCCCCGGATCCAGCTCTGTCTACACAGCATAGCTGGATTGCAAACAGAATGAAACAATCAAGTTGCGACAGCCCTGGACCATTGCCATCACATTATTCAATGGAACATCTTATTTATTCCCAATGTCTGGTACTTCCGGGAGAAACCCGACAGCTACTCACAATTGCTGCCTTCTCGAAGCCCCCTAGGGGGACCTCGAAGCGGCACATCTTGTGTGCACATGTGGTGTCTACTATGACAAAGAAACGTTGTGGCCAAGTAATGGCTGGTTCTTTAGCAGCGCGCAATCGGTCTTTGAACCAAACTATGGCAAAAAAATCGGCATATCACATTTTCGGAAGGTGTGTTGTCTATGAAGAAACATTACTAAGATACAAAGCCCATCTGCTCTCCCGTGCTTGTCCTCAATAGATGAATTCTTCAGGATAAACACAGCTCGGAATATTAAATACCATCAATATGATCGCTGTTTAGCACAACAACGTTATTAAACCAGTTTTTAGGTACACGGAAGGTAGGTAACTTAACGTGGGAACTTTGAGCTCGTAATGCCGGAAAACCAGGAGCTGGAGGCCTTTCTTCCTCATATTAGGCCCTATTATGACCACAGGAAAAGTGGATGAAATTTGTAAAACAAAAAATGCGCATGGAAAAAAGGATTAGTAAGGTTTATGCGTCGGTCCCGCTAAGAAAAACGCTAGGCTCCACCACTGCGGCGCAGGGACGCCACTCTGGTGCCCATGTGCCGCGAAGTAGCGTAGATTGCGTGCGTTTTCGCACAGCGCACGGTAGTGAGGCATGAGTCATTCCTTTGCGCTATCGTTGACACAATGGGGTAAAAGACAATGCCACTGAGACAATGGCGGACTAACCATAGATTTTGCAGATGATAAGCTCGGCGGCCGAAGCATCTGTTTCAACTTGTGCAGAGTCATTAATTTTGTGTGACAATCGTATAACAAAAATGCAATATTAACTTATTCAATGACGAACAGCACTCATATGAAAAACAGGTCATTAACTATTTCCTCCAATTCATCGTGACGCCTCCACAAGCATCAGGTTCCTTAATGCGCACGTGGTCTCTGGTTTCTTTTCTTGCATTCGGAGAAAAGTTTTCCTGAATGAGGGATTATTTTCCAGAAATTCAGGGCAAGTGCATGCATACTCTATCAAATGCACATGCACACTGATGCAACGCTCAGAACATTCTTATGACAACGAGAACCGCCTACAGACCCTAAAGCATACCCGAACGAAAATGGCTCGCAATGAGTTGATCACTTCCCTTTCCTTCTGGACCGAGTACGCTACTTTTGTTTAATGCACATTGCACTTTGCAAAAGCCCGTTATCAATCTAGATTAGGACGAGTTATTTAATAATGAACGAAATGACTAGAAGATGAGAGGTGCGTGTTTAATGTTCATTGTTTCACCTGGAGCGCTAATGACCGTCTCCACGTCCAAGAAAGCCGGAAACTACTCATCAACTCCCGCAAGTATATTAAACACACATATCAACTACGGGATACCCGACTTATTCGCCAACACAAAGCGGCAATCAGCAGCTATTGTCACGTATGTTTGCTTGCCTAAAGACGGAAGGTCGTCCTCTTCGCAGGACAAAACGACGCGTCACGTCCACTTGTTTTGCCATTATAAAGTCTCCAGCCAGCTAATGGCGAACTGCCAGACAGGTCGAAACCTTGCTCTTGAAAGCCGGACGTATTCATGCTCGACACACAACACACACTTGTTTATATGCTTCCTCTTTGTAGCGTTCACGCCACCCGGATGTAGTCAGTCATATTTCTAACCCACTTTCCTAAACGGAATGCAACCTTATACGAATGATCACTTGCCTGAGGCATTTTGCACAGGTCTACCAGTGCGAAGCTCTCGGAAGCTTTCCACCTGTTGTCGAAACTGTAAGGGTTAATGCATCATCCCTCATAGAATATGCTAATGACCTCGATTTTCGGCCCACCCAGCCTAGCCTAGGATGACGACAAGTGTGGCCACACGCGGCGCCGGGAAAGCAGGAAAATGACGGCTCCCCGGGCCGGCTTTAGAGGTTGGTTGGATCTGACAGTAAACGGGTTTTAAAGCCTCTATCATCCGAAGGTTCCGGAGGTTTTGAGCTTAAAACACACAATCTGCCGATTTTTTGATCGAAATTCTCAAGCCTAAACCAATAAAACGATTGGTCGCCATTCAAGAGTTCATTTTATTTTTGCACCCGAATTGTTGGAGAATGTTCTTCACACAGGGTGGCAAACTGGGCTGATTTTTGCTCTACGCTTACCGATGACTCTTGAGTCATCGCTACTTGATCTCTCGCGCTTATCAGTCAGGGGTGGCAAAAGTGTACTTTTGTCGCCGACCGAATTTCTGGAGGCAAAATTGCCTCCAGAAAAGTAATGCAATGCCATTATGACTTAAATGGTAATGAAGGCCATGCCCAGCAGCGTCATAAGGAACCACCGTAACACCGAAAGCAACTTTCATAACCGCAATTTTCAATATGATGCCTACAATCAAAACGCTCGATTGTACAATGTCCTTCAACTAATGTCAGGATAGTGCTGCTGCTAGCAAAGCAGGCTCGCCTGCCTTAGCCTATGGGATATCCCAATCACGACAGCAGCTTTCTTCTGCCCTTGAGACTTGTCGGGGACTCACGTTTAAACTCGATCTACGGCTGGAGTTGCTTCCTCGACCGTGAAAAAGCAACGAAGGGCCTCGATTGCCAGGACACTAAAATACATGGCAGAATTCGAGCTGGTGGCAAACACCACTTGGGCATGACGTCCAATATGCGGGCCTCCTCGAGGCCATGTGCCGTTGAGAAGATCATGCGTACGCTTCGGGACCCATCTCAACCGTCACCAAACTGCCCACCATACCTCAGGCATGCTCCAAGCCTGGTGCGACATGTTTTGCCTGGTGGGCGCCTTTCGCCGTGCCTCAATAAGTAAATTGCATGGACATTTGTCAATAACTTCACCTCAGGCTGTTAGTTCTTTCCGAACAACGTACTTGCCCTGATCGGAGGGGAGCTGGCGCTATGCGACGCCTTTTCCCCACTAAGGTTTTCTGAGGAGCCAGTCCGGCATATTGTGCAGTCGTGGTCAAATCTTTGGTAGCCTCTGGGGTGTCTATTGCGCGTGTGTTGACGCTAAAAACGTGTCACTAGCATTTCGAGCTTCGGAAGAGCGATGAATTTTACGAGTACTGCAAGACGATCCAGGGCTGGCGCGGGCGGAGGGCGGCGGGCGGAAAGCGACGATTCTGCGGACTGCGCGCAGAGGGCGACTGTTACATTTACGAAGCCCTACATTATAAAAAAGCTCGAAAAAGATGAAATCGCATGCCATTGTACTAATCACAAAAATAAGGAGAACGCCTGTTTAAGTTCCGGCCATCCACGCTGCATGCTTTCGTGCATATGAACGACGTACAAAGCTGACATAGCTTAGGTTTCAGGGAATGTGATCTTAATCTTGGTTTAGTGGGGTCAGTTAGCAGCATGAGACTTCTTACCAATCGCGAGATCTCGTTAAAGACAGTTCACTGCTGTTTTTGTGAGTCTCCGCTTTCCTTGGTTTGCAAACGACAGGAGATCGCCCCCCCCCCCCCCCACGATCAGTCCGCGTTTTGAAAACCAGCGAATCAGGGTAAAGCTTGAAACTGTTAACTACGAACCTTTTTTACTTATTTTGCATACGCTGGTGTAGAAATTTGCATTGTAGATGGTGAAAACATCAGCTGGTACTGCAGAATGATACATTTCGTTATCATCATCCAGGCATGGGTACAAATTCACTCAGTAAACCAACATTGCCCTGTACATGCCAAGTAGCATGCCAATCTAAGGTGGATTGTGACAATTGTCAAGCAGCATGCAGGAGCATCAATTCGAATTAATTTCCGGCCCCTTACCCAACTCCCATGTTAGGTTGAGCCCTCTCAATGTGTGTTATTCTGCCACTAACACTTCTAGCCGGAAGATTACAAAAAAAAAAACGCGAGGAAAAAGCAGATCATAGCACAAGTCAATCTTCTTCGGATTTTATGCACTGACCATGACCCATAGGTTGCTCCTTTCCTTTAAAAGTGCATAAAAAATTGACGCTCCCGCCGTTATGCCGCGATCGCACAAACTATATTGATTTCTGTTGTCAACGTAGGCTGGATATAAGATAGGCTGTTTATCTTCACAGCCTATTCTAAAGTACGCTGTGATTATGCTAGGGATTCCATCAGGACAATTTTCAATCCCGTGCTAACCAAAATGGTAATATGATGTACCATGTTTGCACCCATGCAAGTGTTATGCTCACAAGTGCAAATAATATATATATATATATATATATATATATATATATCTTAATGAGCACTGCAGAATGAATAACTTCCAGAGGATGCTATCATCAGCATTTAGCCAACATTGTCTTCGGAGGCAGCCAAGTGTCAATTTTTCACTGGACTCCCAGTGCAGTTGGACCACATTACCACATAAAATCCTGCCATTTCCAGCAAAACCCTTGCAAAAGGGGGAGATGGCGGTGAAACCTGTATGCCCCACTGCCTCTCTCCTCACGGCCTACATTTGCTACATCATCTCACTCCTCGCTCTGCATTGCCTTCTTTTTGGCCATATCATTAATGGCTATCATATATATTCCAGCAACCAAGATTCACGGCAGCAAAAGGTTGAACCCTGAATACTTGTTGAAATGTTAGTGACACATTGACGAACTAATGACATTTCAAGTAGGCCTATAGTTTTTTAAGATAGATTGGACAAACAGTGAACACAAAATTATGCAAACTTCCTCCAAAATCTAGATGTCTCCCAGATTGACACATCTTCACAAACTTAGTGGAGAGCTGAAACCCTGAAATGAAAAAGAAACTACGCACATCCCTGATCTGTAGGTCTATCTGACTGGTAGCCATTCCAATTAGGTCAAGAGCAATGATCGCATAAATTGGCTGTTCAGAACCATTATCACCTCCTCTCATTTCCTTTTTTGAGGACTGCCATCAGAGTTCAGACATCGAATCTACGGTTCTTTTTAAAGGTGGTCGCCTGTGACCGTTTTTTTCGGTATCTGACACGATGGCCTGGATAATCACAGGTCAACTTCCACCTTGATCTGATCTTCTCACCACTTACCCTGAACTGTCAATGCTTCTCATCGCTAAGGGCAGGACGGTGAATGGCGGCACCGACAAAGAAGTAAACAGGTCCCAACAATTAAACCCTAGGCAGGTATTCACGACACTGCAATGCGACTGCCGCTTGAAAAGTCGCAGTAAGTTGAAAGTCACCGCCCTCCTCACATCAGTCACATCGCTATGATTGGAACATGCCTTTGCGGCCAGATGAATCCCCACATCTAGATGTCTTTTCCAAATTCTATACTAGTCCAGTTTGGGACACCGAGAGTCGGCTGGTGAAACCAGCGAATTTGCCGACCGGGCGGGCCACACGAAATGCACTGACTTGTCGCCGATCTGTCACCGAGTGGGACGACCCACCAAAAATTGTGGGATATTTTGTCGCCGGGATGGGATGAGGTCTAAAAAAGATTCCATGGTACCGTAGGGTACGGTAAAGAGTCTTTACGGGAAGGTTCGCTTGTGTTGTGTGACGAAATGTTTTACCATGGAGGCAAAATGTCTATATATGTAGATCTCATGCTTGGTTTTGCAGTGTGTGCTGTTTTTTTTTGTCGTGGCTACCACGGCGATGTTTTGTCAAGACCATTTTTGACACCAAGGTTCGCGCGCATACATACATTTTTGTCGCCGACCTTATCCACCAAGTTGGCACGTTTTAGCATCCCTGTTATCAGTGGTGCTCTGAAGGGGACGGTCACCTTGATGATCGCTGTTTACCTGACGCGTTCTTCAGGCAAACGCATCCTGTAATATCAGATACCCAAATTAAGCGAATTTCCCCATAAGAGGCGAAAAAGTTTCGAAAAATTAATGTATTCCTGGATTTTAACAGGAGTGCTACACATCGGTATGCATTTTGAACTGAAGTAACCATCTTGAAGATTAATCGGTGCAGTTCACAGCCCTGCCCTTCTTAAGAAGTCAACCCCTTTAGCCTCTGAGCTACACGCCCGCGAACATCTGCAGAATATTTCGGGGAGGCTATAACGTCATTCAAGTTGTGTCATTCCGTTGGTCATGCAACAATGAAGGCCAAGAGACATATGATTGCCGAACCGTTCATATCGTTCTCGGGCACGATTTCCACTTAAAACGGCGCTCAGTTGACTCTTTATCAATGTTGTGTAAGGTACGATGACGTGATCAAACAATGACATCTTGGAGAGCATATTTACTTACCAAAGAAACTGCGTTGTCTAGAGCAGCCTTTTCAACATAAAACTATGCCAACAGTTATAGTGCGCTAATTTCGTCATGCTGATGCCTGCCTAAATCTCTTCAACCGCAGAACATTACAGTTAGAACCTAAAACCCTCTACTCTTAGAGCTACCGCCCACAAAGATGTGCGTCTATTTCTTACAGTATTTCGTTGAGGCTATTCAAGCATGTATGACACCAAATAATTGTCATAAAACTGCCACCAATTGGCCATGCGACGCTAAAGGCAAAAAAGAACAAAGTCGTTGAGTCGTTCACATCTAGCGTTCACCAGCACGGTTTCGATACATGGCGGACGTCAATTGGCTCTCAACGAATGTCGTGCAGACTGCAAAATCCAAAGAAGAATCGCGTTTTGCGCTACATGATGCATGAAGTTGGACATGGTTGCTGGTTATTGAGGACATAAGACTCGTGATCGCATGACTTAAGAATAGCGCCATAATCGAGAATGTGAGAACCAATATATATCACAAGCTCACTCAAGTGTGCAAGAATAGCACGAGACTTAAGGTAGCATAAAAACACATAACGACCTTTGGTTCAACAAGCCCTAGCAGCGCTCCAACAGCGCCCCGGCCGCCTTTCATGAGACTGAGGTACTACAAGCAAGTCTTAGCGTGATAGCTTCGCACGGCCCAACATGGGCACCACCTCAACGTCATACAAACGTTTTATAACGCAATTAACCAATTGTATGTGATGGGGAATATAGCTACCAAAAAGAGAAATGTTCTTGTCTAGAGCGGTCGTTGTCACTTAAAAGCATACCAGTAGTTCTAAGTAAGCTTATTTTATCGTATCTGGTGCTTGCTTCAATATCTTCAAAAGTGGAACATTCCCCTTAAGAGAAACTCTATGCAACCTTGCAAAAATATTTAGAATCTTGCCTTCCCCTCGCCTCCACAGCATCATTCTGGATTTGCTTTTTAGCTTTGCACTTGCTTGCCAACTAGTTGTAGCGGCCCTTTCGTGCTACTTTGCCTCACTCACATCCCTCTTAGGCAGCGGCTATATTCAACTGGTGATCTTCTTTTTGCTGAGCGTTATATAAAAAGTGACAGAACTGGTGCGCTTTTTAATCAGTCCTGCAATCCCATCTTTCCGTCAGCCATCTCATTATTCCTCTAGCGCGTTTCCACTGCCTCTCTCCCCAGCATTTGCGTATTTACCTTTATCTCAGCCGGGTTCCAATGTGAAACTCAATTTATTCCACTTTCCTTCCAATTCAGCGCAGACACCAAGTTAAAATTCGCAGAAAGTTTAACTTCGCATACCGACTGTTGAGGTGCGGCAAAAGATGCCCATCAGGCTCACATTCCGCGCCAGGCTCAGAATCGTGTCTGAGTCGTGGTGGACAGGATGACAATGATTGGGATGGCTCGAGGCGCGCGCAACATTTTTGTACGCGGACACGGTCTAGAGGAGATCCAAACATTCGACCTGATACCCCAGAGCCGCCTGCCATTGGCTGGAATCCTGCCATGCATTTAGCTGCATTGGCTGTTGAGAGTCTTCATTTTTGCGGTCGAAGGAAGAAGATCTAGCGTAGATTAAGCTTAACCTGAGGCCCCGCACGTCTCAAGGGTGAAAGAAGACTTTCTCAATAAACTACCCCGTAATGTACAGCTGGAATTTCTGCAGTTTATGTAGCATCATTCATTCTTAACAATAATCGGAAAGCAATGTCCAACGAAACGTCTCGGTTGTGTGTACACAACACTGAAAATTGCAGCCAAGAGATGGTTTTTCGACGATATACCGAGACCAGCTGGAGCTTAGTTGCGCTTAGCTGGGCACGGACACACCGCCATTGTAAGTTGCATGACATCGCGGTACGCTGCTGGTGACACTGCTGCCTGTAACAAACTCCGTCCGCAACAGAAAACTTTTCAAACACTTTTACCACCGCTGGCTACGTGGCACAATAAAGACGTCCTTGTATATCGGAACGTTAGGAAAAATGTCACCAATCACTCCTTATAACTTAGGGTCACATTGAAGGTGTCACATGGCCTATTGCAGTGGCATGGACTATGTCTCATTTAGTGACCGTTCAGGGTAAGAATAAAGCAACTTGGAGACATCTATAACTTAGTTTGCACGGATCATCATCCTGAGCTATTTTGGCCCCAAAAGCAGAGCATCTGCATTCAAGATTCATTTCTTTCATACCCACACCATCACCTGCTTACTTTTTGCGTAAGATGCGTCTGTCTGTCTCGTTCTGCGTTACCCCGTTCACGGGTCGAACGCCACGTCGTTCAACAGCTGGATACCGACAAGACGAACGGGCCTCCGAGGCGATTTTCCACGGGTAGACCTCGAGCTGCTGCGGTCGGGGCTCGGGCGTGGCACGTGGCGGAAGGACCGTGTAGGGCCATTGGTTACGCACGGGCGGCTCGAAAAATGTGACCGACGACAATGCCGACAGGGGTCGGAGCGAAACTGTGACCACATCTCAGCAACCACGGGTCGGAACGACAAGAAGTTGACAAGTTACAATTGACCGGGAAACGGGAAACGTGCCAGGTCTTCAGAAGCACGTGCCACATTTCACACTCAGAGATGGCTAAGATGAATTTGGCCGCTTTGCGCGGTTTTCACTTTTATACCATACGTTATCAGCCAGCGCGGCAAGAGGTGCTAATTCCAATTTCAAAACGTCGACGAACGGACCGTATGCAATTAATGGTGCCAACATGAGATGTGCGGCGCAAAAGTGCACCAATAATCCTCGGGCAGCCGGGAATGTGATCACTCCGAAAAACAGCGGTAAATACATCACGCTGTTCAAACTGTACTCATGATCATGACAAAACTTACATTGCCACTTGCACCGATTTACTGCCTGTATTTATCACGTATTTATCTGACTGTTCTAGGCACTGTGCCGTCCATTCATCAACTTTGCATGAAAGGTCGGATTTCCGCAGTTTCGCGTCGTCAAAGACCGTCGGTCAGAGGCTCAGTCTTTGCCGGTGAGAATTCCAAGCAAAGCGACGAAACCCGAACGCGTCGTTTATTGCCGGCGTACGCCAGCCGTCATTCATTCATTCATTCATTCGTTCATTTATTCCGACGAGAAAGGTGAGACATAGTGGCAATCGCATGCGTTACCTGAACACCCTGCTTTGAGCACTGTCAGATAAACCACGCATCGAGTGAAGAGTAATATGCAATGAGTGCGATAAGAAGCCTCAATAAATGCAACATTTTCTTTTCAGCGAAGCTCATTGTTGTGGTAAAACAGCACTGCCACTGGGGCTTTGTAGGGCGTGTTCTGGAGTCACTCAAGAGTGCAACAACACAGAAACATTGCATCATCATTAACAAATGGCGGTGGCGAGTTTAGGGAGGGCCTTTTTGGAGTGGTAGCAAGTACGGCTTTATTGAGCTTATAGAATGCATAACATCGGTCCAACCGCAATGGGAATCTGGAGCGCAAAATGTAAACGTCCCTGGTAGTCAGCACTTCACATCCAGTTCTCGTCAGGCATACCGGCAGCCACTGCTCGGGTCGGCCAGGTAATCCCATCAATGGTGTTGAATACATCCCGACATAATGCAAACGCAAATCGCTCTTATTCGCTCCGTCGCTTAGTAAACCAAGCCCGCACGTACCTGCGTCTTTCATTTTACAACACTAAAATAGCATCTAAGCACAGAGACAACATAGTTATTTCACATTTGTGTGATCCTGTGTGATCCTGAAGTGTTTGCACATGGGAAAATGCATGTCTTTCAGCATTTAAGAGCAGATTTTTATCCAGATGAGTTCGCATCTGGGCAAGAGCCTGATCCACACCCATACGGCGCTGTTCATCAATGCTTCGCACACACAGATGCACGATAGCCTTCGATGCATGCAATTTGTTTCAAACATTATTTCATTAATCATTAATCATTAATTTATTATCATTAGTAATCATTAATTTCATTAATCATCAAACATTATTTCAATTGTTAATCGCATATATAAAACATGTTACTTCAAAAGTCATTCAAAAAGGTGCCTCTCGCAAGAAGAAACTCAATACAACCAGGAAAAATGAATGTTCCAAGGAAGTGTTCTGCATTTGTTCGGGACTTTAACCTGAAATAGCCATCTTGAAGATAATTCGCGGCAGTTCACAACTCTATCCTTAAGACGTAAGCTTTTTTAGTTTCTGAGTCACACGCCCGTGAAGATGAGCGGACTATTTCGGGGAGGCTATTTTAAGGTCACTCTGAGACACAGCAACCATGGCGCTATAAAAACGTCGTTCAACTTCTGTTGCACTCTTCAACTTCTTTAACTTCTGTTAACTTCTGTTTCTTGGTCATGCGGCGATCTAGACTTGCAAAAATATGAATTTCGAATTGTTCATATCGTCTGCGAGCACGCTTTATCTGTGATAGCCGTCAGTTGGCTATCACTCAATGTTGTGCAAGGTATGATGATGCAGTCAAACAATGACGTATTGAGAGGCATATTCATTAAACATAAAAATTGTGTTTCTAGCGCAATATTTCCACTTCGAAGTATAACAACAGTCATAGGTGAGTTCTTTCATCGTGCCTGATGCTTGCTTCAATGTCTTCAAATGTGGGATATTCCCTTAAAAGGAAGACCTGGTTATTGCCAAGAATAGCTGTTATACTGTGGGATTTGAAGCTCCTCAATTTGTCATGTTGCATTGCTTTTTTTGGCCTTCAATGGCGCCAACGTAAGCATACCTTTGAACAAGTTTGATTTTCTTCACCGCCCGTCTAGTATACATATCAACACGTTTCATTTTCTTCGTCGCCCGTCCAGGATAGCCTGGGGCAGCAAGCGAGCCCTCCGTGGGCAGGAAGGCAGAAGCCCCTCCGTACCAAACAAAACTATTACGCCAAACAGAGCCTGGAAAGGCAGTGTGGAGCCGCTAGAACCTCCAGCCAACCGGCCGACAACAAAAGAAGGGCACCTTCTGTTGACCAGATCGACGAGATTCAAGAGAATGTTCAACTTTTGAAGATATTAAAATAAAACATCAGATATGATGAAATGAGCTCACTTACAACTATTGGTATACTTTAAAGTGACAAAGGCTGCTCTCCACAACACAGTTTCTCTGTCTAGTAAATATGCTCCTCAATAAGTCATTGTTTGATTACGTCGTAGCACCTTGCACAACATCGATGAGGGCCAATTGACGGCTGATATATCTGGAAAACATGCTTACCAATGCCCGATATGAACGAATCGTCAACTATATTTTTCTTGACCTTCGTCGCCGCACGGACAATGAAATTAGAGGATTCGATGACGTTAGCAAGGGGTCGTGGATGCCTTGGTGACCTCGAAATGGTCTCCCAGAAATAGTCTGTACATCTTCGCGAGCGTATAGGTAAGAAATTGGAAGGGTTTAGATTTTAGGCAGGGCAGGGCTGTGAACCGCACCAAGTGATCTTCAAAGTGGCTCAAGCAGTTCAAAATCACCTACAAATGAGGAGCAATCTCTTTAAGGATCATAGCTGAGATAATGCACTCATTGTGTGTAGAGTTGCTGGGCCAATTAACATGTTGCACTAATTAGTGCGAATGAGGCTGCTGAGCGCATTCCTTGCAATTCTCACATGCTTCCACCGGCAGGATCAGCGGCAAGGGGCAGACACCTCCAAAATCCATGTTTGGAAACATTTCTAACGTCTCAATGACACTGCATAGCCATAGTAAAAGGCTCGAATTACAAACTGTGTGTGGGTCTATGCCCACGTGATATGTTACCCCTATGAATTTGTGCTGTGCTTAAAGAGCAGCACAAGAGCGTGCACATGTATTTTTGATCAAATTTCTTAAAAATAATTCATAGTCTATGAAATTGTCGCTGCTAAATTTAAGGTGAACAGCTGTAGATTCATCCGGAACTACTAATTCCAACCCAACATTGGTTTTTCCTTTCACAAAGCATTATTGTTGTTGATTAGTTATTTTCTTAGCGATAAATGCAAGATTTCAAATGTCGGGTCTGTGTCACAGATGTATGCTATGATGTACTTCTCATGCACGTCACGTTAATTTAGGGACGAGCGAAACTTGACGAGTGACACGATTGGGTCCGGGCGAGTGGTGACAGCGCGCGTTGCGTTATAAATAAGCTCAACAATTGGTGGCAGCCGACTCTCGCAACAAGCCATAGTACGTCAAACCAACCTTTTGGTTGTTGCTTTTACAGCCTGTTGGTATAACATTTTGAAATTTGGAAAGAAAAAGAAAAAAAAGAAATAAGTTATGGTATATTTGTTGGTTGATGCAGCAATAAACAAACCTGAATACAGATTGATGCGGACCTTTAGAATCATAATTTTGCTTAGCCGGGGCCTAAATGGGCAATTTAGAAAGCTTAAAAGCCGAATTGGTGGGTGGACTGTATCATGAAGACACGCACCAGACTGGACCAGATCCTAAAAAGTAATCCCGTGAAGTGCTCTAGGTGAGGCCAAAGGCTTTGGGATATATATTGACTTCCTTTGTCACAGGTACTACTCACGTAATGTCGTGTTCGTACGCAATTCGATATTCAGTTAAACCAATTCTCTACATACTCGTCAAATATTGTTTTGAACCACGCGAATGAAATGTGTCTGATAACTGTGCTCATTGCTTTGTGCGACGGTGCCTATATTTAACGCAAAATGCAGCGTAACAAACTTTCAACAGCGAAAGACGTTTTTAACTATCGAGCAAAAGTTTCTTGTGAAACGTGGTGATCATACATTTCTATAAAACAGGCTTTCTCTCCTTCAAAAACCTCTGCCCGAGGACATCTTATCACTGTCCCCATCCAATGTCTGCCTGAAGCAGGGCACTGTGTTTTGCGCTGCCACAACACAGAAAAATAAAGTCATCCCCAGCCGCGTCATTCTCCTTTAACGGACCGATCCACCACCAGCGAGAAATCCAACAAAAACAAGGGGTGGTTGGTTAACAGCGGAACTGGGAAAGTCGCACGGTCAGGACCGGGTGAGCGGTTTAAAGCGTACGTAACTGGAGGAGTCCGACGGTCAGGACCGGGTGAGCGGTTAGAGCGTACGTAACTAGAAGAGTCCTGCGGTCAGGACCGCGTGATCGGTTGGGGCATACGTTATGTGGTAAAAGTTGTTTTCATCAAGCTTGGTTGTTCCAAACAATGCGTATGCATGTATACATGAAATACGCATGCACTATAAACACAGATGTTCATGCATACATGTGAATATGCACCCCGCCTCGGCTCAGCACGATCGTCGCGAATTAATGCTGAGCCCATAGCATGTCAAATAGAGCTCAGCCAAGCAAGCGCCAAATCAGTAGCCGTGAGCCATGACCTGTGTTACGGAAGCTCTCGAATTCAACCTCCCAAATCTTCTTTTACAACCATCCAAACATATAACTCAGTGCGCTGCAGTAGCTGTCATGGCAACAAGGTAAATCAGACGGGATGATTGGCGAATATTTCCCACCATGCCGGGAACACGACTTGTGAAGCTAGGTCTCAACCAATCTCTTGCTCATTCATCCGACGTGCTTATGCACATGTAGAACAGGACTATATACGTCAAGTTTTCAGCAACCATTTCAAATAACAGTAGTTTATGTACAGGAGAAGTTGTTTGAAACAAGAAACATCGGGGTTGAGACTGCTTAAGACATGTCTGCACCTGTACTACTGTCTGCAATATTCGAAATGTTGGAAACGCTGCAGCCTGTAACATTTGTTAAATACGGCACATCAGCCATCAGCCATCAGCGGCACATCACCATTATAGTTATTCGACTGGTACCCCATTTGGTCCCACAGGCAGCTGACATAGCAGTAGCAATATATTTGATAACCTAACAGATACGCTTCCGATTATTTTCCCAGATTTGTAACACATGATAGCTAAGCAATTCATATTTAGCGTTGATATGAAAACAGTGCACGAAATAAACGGTATTCGGATCTCAGCTGCCCGCATTACAAAACGACTGGAATTAGCAATCGACTAGACATCCATTATCTGCCAATGACGGCAGTTGCAAACGGCATGGAGCTGTAGCCTGTACATGAAAACAATACTCATTTGACATGTTTCTATGGGACCACCTGTCGTTAACTAGATGCTAGCAATTAACGGTAAGGAAATACCAGTGGAATCAGATACCTTATTCGAAACCTACACTTTCTGTTGATCTTGGGACGCACCGACGCATTCATTACGTCAGCAAGGGTATTGCGGTGTGCGGCGAGCGTGTTTGACCTCACTGCTGTCTACACATTGCTATTGCGCGAACGCTTATGTTTATGCGGGCAAGCACCAGCCTTGTGTTCGACTCGAGCTGTATCATGAGTCCTCTTACAAGTGGATCTTTTTGGGGATATTCGTGAGCTGAATCGGCTCGTTACGAAACATGCCGTTTTAAGCCAAGAGCTGAATCTCGTTCTTCATAACTTACATGAGCTGGATCGGGAGCCGATCATTTCTAACAACGTCCTAGCAATGTGGTGTCAATGAGTCATATGGCTCGACTAAGCGTGGTAATATGAAGAGCACACCGTGTACCAGACAGATTGACAGCCATTTCAGAGTTTTAAAGTGACGCAACATTTGAGTCATAAAACTTTATGCAAAATCAGCACGAAGTTCGTTATTGCACTTTCTAAGCAGCAAGCACCATATCGTTGATCTTGATCTAAATTTTGTTTGATATCAGCCAGGAACCAGAGTTATTGCGTGGTGCAACCATCCCACGTTCACACATGCTACGCTAACATCAGAAAATAAATTTGTCTGCAACCTATAAAATAAAATGGCTGACCATGATTCTCATTGTCAGTTGTCACGGCCATAAACTAATCTATGCCTCAGCCCTCATTCACTACTCAAAGTGCTCCAAGCATGCTAATGCTCAGGCCATATGAAAAAATAGCAGTAGGCGAAAAAATCATCTCGGTCTCTGTGCGGATGGTAGGTTGCGACACGGATCTTCCAGGGATTGCACCAATCAAATTGTTACTCTTGATGGCGATGTTACATTTTACGAGGGATACCAGAGGTACCAACATATTCAAGTCCAAGACATATTCGAGGCCTGTTTAGAAAAGGTATGTTCCTTTTTCCTACACACAAAAGCGAATCAGTCCGGTGACTTTGGGTGTGGGTGTGGAGTGCTGAGCCAACCAATTCGGTACCTCAGACAGGCAGTTCGCCGAAACATTTACATTGCGGTGTGGCGTGATGTCAGCGTACAAAATCGATATTAGGTACCGTAGCGGGTGTCTCACTTACTCTAAGCAACAATGAATAGTGGTCCTGATCCACAAACATGCGACGAAAAAGTCAGACGATCAGCTCATTCAGTGATGCGGAGGTGGCCGCCGTCGATCGGCCGCAGCCAGGCCAGGCCGGTGGCCGCTGATAACGGCGGCCACCGGCCTGCCCTGGCTGCTGGCCGGCCTCGCCTGGAGAAAAATCGAAAATAGGACCTGTTTTTGGAATTTTTAACTAATTTTGTGAGCGGTATACAAGGAGTCGAATTTTAAATCATGACAAGCCGATATATATATATATATATATATATATATATATATACACACACATATATACATATGTACATATGCATATCTATTTTGGTCTTAAATGGGATGTAAAGAACCTTGTAGAAAGTTGATAGTAGTTTTATCCCAGCATATGCGGTGCAGCAAGCAGCATCTTTCCTGTCAACTGTTAAACAACCAGCTCACTCCCGCCTCAGCTCCAAGTTCGCATATTCTACATTGCACCTACAACCCAAACCCATTAGACCCAGGTATACAGCGTGCAATGTGGACTAGTCTGCACTAAACCTGACAGCCCGCAGTCTGCACCTGCCAAATGTGACGGCCAAGTGCATGGACACGTAAGTAACCATATTACCACAATCTATCACTAGCCATCCAATAGGCGATGGAAAGTCAATAATTCAACATCAGATTGCAGTTCTTGCAATAGCGATTAGCTAGCATAAATACAAACAGTATGAGCCCAACTTATTTTAGTGATAAGCGCTACGAACCACAATGGCATTTCTCACAGACCAGCCGATCAAAAATCGACTTCACTCGACCCTATCTTACGATCAGCAGGGAGCCGAACTGTACCGAACTAAACGACTGCACTAGAGATATACTTGAGTAAGCACTGGCTGTCGTTTCCATCGGGATATCTGAAACTCATCTCATAAGGTCACTCTATGACATGTAAGGGCTAGAAACAGATTTACGCGCTGCGCAGAAATTAGAGCGTTGTGCGCCGCTTTACCCGCATTACGGAACTGCTAAATCTGAAGACCAAGTTATCTCTTGCGAGTCGATGTCACGTGAAAATAGTTATCACTTCAATCCTAAGGAGGTCACATCCCACGACATGCAATATGCATATGAGACTAAATGACATTTCCACTATTGCTGTGTATTTCATATCACATCAGCTGTAGTGTATTTCAGCAATTAGAATTGTAGTGGATGAGGGATCAGGTATGGATTATGTAATTGTGATAATTGCCAACGAATAACATAACCAGTCCTTGGATCTTGTAGGAAGCAGATTATCTTTCTTTGATTTTAGCATAGGATTCAGGGCAGTAGAATGTATGCACCATGTAATGTCCCCGTGTTCTTGACCGCAATTTGTCTAGTTCAGGATCACTAACGTGTTTCCTGCTGAGAAATTACAATGCCAATCATTATGCTGCTCCTGCAAAACGCTTTATAACCAATTCTATGTGCTGTTCGTTTTAACACACCGAATTGGTAACAGGAGAGGCCGCGTGTCCGCTGCAGGCTTGGGAAGCACCAGCGCCCGGCTGCGGAGAGCTAACCCCTCGCCCTGATTCGCCGTCTTTTTCACAACGAGCACTTATGGGGGCGGGGAGGAGTTCGATGCACCATCCCTCTCCCACCCCGGTTTCCAAACTAAAAAGATAGGGTCTCGCAGAAAAGCCAGTGGATGGGTCTCAGCAACATCTTGGGATTGTTAAGTTGTGTGTTGCTAGGTGAATTATGAACAATCCTAGACTAGATACAAAGTCGAATTCTTCTGAAAATCAGACGTTTTAAAATTGGCATACCGTTATGTACGAGATCATTCCTGTAGCGACACGTAATTTAAACGGCCGTGTTTCTGCACATTTTTATGATGCAGGGATACCTGAATGTAACCTTGTCGGCACGCCAGGTGCGTTACACAGCATCGTCAGTTACCGCTCGCCATCCACACCAGCCGCGGACCGCCGTGCCGTGTTCCTTAAGACAGTGGCTCCTCAGAAAGCAGAATTGCTGACGACACATGAAAACACGCGCAGAGCATACCTAGGGGACACCGAAAGTTTAGGCGCGATTGCAAGACATCCCGGAGAGGTATCCTCCCAAAATCTAACGGGTCCCGTGTCAAGCTGATCGCTATTAGAAGCGCTGGAGGTCGTGCACAGTCTACCGGCCGCAAGCTTATCCACGATACCCGTCTCATCGCGAACCTAAAACCGGGTCAGCAGCTGCTGCAGGACGCGTCCTCCGGGCAGATTCCTACCCGATCTGAAAAAATACAAAGGCTGGTGCACGCATTGCACGACAAAATCATAGCCTGACTCTGCACTGGGGACTGGGTCATGCCAGTTTCAAACAACGAAGCTGCCGACTGCCTGGCCAAAAAAGTGGCGGTTTTTTGACCAGGCCACCAATCCCGTCGACCCGACCAGGGCGTGATGGTGCCCGTAGCAGCTCTGTTAATCTGGCCCGCTCGATCTGGTAATCCACAACCAAATGCAGCACTCCATGCAAGCCTGACCTACTAAGGCTCATCAGTGTCTCTCACCAGTAGATGGATACATTTGAATATGTAGACACATGGAATTTGATCCTTCGTCTGGACGTAAGGTTAGCTTATATGACATAGCCTGATTTGTTATTCCACAAACCCAATCCTGGAGTTGCAACCAGTTGTGTTGACTATGGATGGCAGAGCTTTCGCCCCCAAAGATAGCTTTTAGGACAAAGGTTCTCAGCCCTTGATTAGTGTGTCACTCACCAACAACATTAATCTGAAATCCATTCAGCACAGCATCACGCACATGACATTTCTGAAGATTTATTAATATACCATGCAGCATAGCATTTTGTAAAGTTATAACCACTCTATAAAGTAACAACTTTAACCATACCTCTAGAGGGAGGGGCACAATCCTTCTTCTAAGGTTTTCTGCCGATAACTTTCCATCATGTTCGGCAAACGCGCCCAAATGTCGCGCAGAGACATCCCCGTCTCTGAGACATCCGTTGCACGTATTTTGACGCCAAAAGCGTGTCGCTAGCACAACTGGTTTTTGAGGAGCGATGTTTGTTTAGGGACACTTTTTGTCAGGGAGAACGTCAGCCAAACCCGAGGCGCTCGACCCACGCTCAGCTGACAGGTCGGAGGGAACGGCACAAGGACGACCAGACGCTCGGCCCACGCGTGGACCGATGCGAAATACGTAGTCACGGCTTTTGTGCAACATTACCGCCTCTACGTGGGCGCCCCACGCGTACACCCCGTGTGTATCCAGAATAGCCGGAAGGCAAGGCTCATACCCCTGGCTTCCAGGGACTTGCGCACAGGATGTACGCATCAGTCAGACGAGAGTGGGCCCGTGTGCACCAGGATATATTGCAAGCCTGTCCGATGCAATACAACCAGTGCCTTTCACCAGCCTTTAACGCAACATCTTCAAGATCTCCGACCACAGCTGACGGCAGCGGCGGTAAGGTAAGCTGTGCCTGCTTACTTGAGAACCCTGCCAGTGTTACTCTGTTCCGTGCTTCGCAAAATCTACGCACTCTGTATTTTTCGGAGCTCTGATTTTTGTGACATTTTTAATGACGTTACCCACTCCGCCGCTTGACGTTCCGTCCGGACCAGAACCACTTTCCATTATTCTGAACATGCTTAATATCGCCACTTTTATTACGGTATACGACGGCTCATACCCCCTGCAAGACTTAAGGAGGAAATTCGAGAAGCGGAAGCTCTGGGCTCACGGCCCGACGTCGTAGCACTCAACATTGCAAAATCAAAATTAGGAGGCAGCATGGCTGAACTGATTCGAAACCGGTATCTCCATAACCACACACCAAATTTGGAAGAACTCGCCAAATGTCTGTCACTTTACATACGGACCGCTCTAAAGCTACCCCATTAAAAAAAAACCCACGAAGCGGCGGCACAAGCCTTTGTCGAAAACATCCTCTCTCGACATGCTATCGGCCATTATTTACTTAGTGACAGAGGCACAAATTTCACTTCGAAACTCATGCAGTCTATTTGCAAACTTCTCGGCATCAACAGGCTCCTTAAAACCCCACTCCCCCGCGCAAACGGGAGAGTCGGACGACTGCACTCTGCGCTCGGAGACATCCTGTCCCACTTCGTCGATTCCTCCCAGAAAAATTGGGACGATGTTCTCCCTCTGGCTCTCATGCCGGTAAGAACGTCCATCAACCGTTCTATTGGCGACACACCCGCCCAAATTTTCACCGGCCTTGATTTGCCTCTGCCGGCTGATGTGGGTACACAGGTCCCTGTTGACCCGTACACATCGGTCGACTCACACCACGATCTCTTGCGGAAGCTTCTCAGCTCGTTTCATGCGGTCGTACTAGTCAACAATGAGGTTGCCATTTTGGCCCAAGAAAAACTTCAGCTCAAGCAGTCGACTTCACTATGTTTCTACCCAGGCATGCTGGTATACCTGCGCATGTCCCAATTCAAACTCGGCATGACGTGCAAATTTCAAAAAGTCAACCGTGGCCCCTATCGGCTGACTGAAATGGTTGGATCGGTGAACGCAGAAATCCGCACATCAACCAGCCTGACGACGTGCAGCATATCCACGTCAACCGTTCGTGGCTGTTCGTGGAACACAACCCGTTCGGGTACCCTCAACCATGCAACGCCCAACGTCGACGACTGTTGTAACTGAACTGTTGTAACGCATTACTGTTGTTAATAGCTGTAACGGCTCGCCTGATTCTCAGTGCACAAATGTATTGCATTAAAGCGATTGCTACGTTACCTAAGTGTTGTTCATTATCACTCGCCAATTTTAATTTAACATTGGATGAACATTCTCTTCTTTATTAGTTGACAAAGATAGGTACCATTATACAGCTCTCACACAAAAACGTCCCAATTTTGGTACTGATACTTCTTTCGATCGCACAGACGTCGGTGTTGATTGTCGCTATGCCTACCTCATCAGCGTAGCGTTTCAACTATCTGCTCACTCTCGATCGATCACACCACAAACATTTAGCTGACATCTCTCCCGATTTACCTTCACCCTTCACGGAGACATCTTCCCCGCCGGAGCTGGTCAGCCCGGTGGCTGAAAAATCACGAGACGCCAAGATCATCTCCCGTCTGATACTGCACACGAGTCCGGCGTCGGCTGATCGGTCTCACGGGGACCAACCCGGCCGTCGCCTGATCTCAGGCATTGCTCACAGCCATCGTCCGTCAGTGATCAGCGACAGCGAACAGAGAGGCGTCACACATCACCTGCTCGCGCCACTGAGAACACCGCTCGATCCTAGGGAACCACCACCAACGCCGCGATGCCGAAGCAGCACATCCAGGCCTCCACAGGCTCATCTCGACCGATGAACCGCCAAACACCTGGTGACGCCACGAGGGTCCTGTCGCGGTGGCCGCTCTTTCCCACCGCAACAGACCACTGGCCGTGAACAAATGCGGTCCAGATGACGCCGTCCGGTGCGTGCCAGCCGTTTCCTGCGGATGCTCTGCCTTGCAACCGTTGCCGATACGTTGCCACACCACTTATCAACCTCGGCCCCAAGATCCACCTGGCGAACAGCAAGACCTGCTGTCGCATCTGGTGAACATCCGCGCTGTGAGCATATCGTGTTCAAGAACTCGCCAACGCGTGCAGTATGTCGTCTGGATGTCTTCATGACCCTTCACGTCGATCAAAGCTGACGCTCGGTAATCAGCTCCAATCCGGGGGAGGTATGAGAGCGTCAGCCAAACCCGCGGCGCCTGCCTCCCGCTCAGCTGACGAGTCGGAAAGAACATCACAAAGACGACCAGACGCTCGGCCCACGCTCGGCCCACGCGAAATGCGTGGCCACGGCTATTGCATAACACTACCATTTCCATGTGGGCGCCCCACGCGTCCAACCCGTGTGTATCCTGTATAGCCGGAAGGCAAGGCTCATGCCCCTGGCTTCCAGGGACTTGCGCACAGGATGTACGCATCAGTCAGACGAGAGTGGGCCCGTGTGCACCAGGATATATTGCAAGCCTGTCCGATGCAATACAACCAGTGCCTTTCACCAGCCTTTAACGCAACATCTTCAAGGTCCCCCATCACACATTCCACGGCGATCAAAGGACGATGCAGGCGGCAGGGCGACACTGTTACATTGACGGAACCCTGCACGGTAAATTTATGCATAACACTAGACACCATGCTGCTTAGAACTACAACGGGACCACACCGGTCTAGATTTCGTGTCACCACGGCGGTGATCTCGTGCAGATGAGCATGGAAAGCTTAAAATGTTCGATTTTCAGGAAAGTTTGACCTTTGACACGTCTTTGACCTGGAAACATAAACATTCTTACCAGACGTCAGATCTAGTTGAGACCAATCTGCTGCATCTATTCGTGTGGCCAAACCTACCTTGGTTTTGGATACCATGGGTCGGGGGCTTCATCGACCTCTCCTCCCTTTGAGTCTGCGTTGAAATGAAAAATCAACCATGAGAAACAGCAAATCAGGGCAAGGGCTGATGAGTGGGCCATGACCAAACATCACATTCGGCATGCTCATCATGCAGTTAATATTACAACTTGCGTAGATTTAATGGTGTCACCCTGACTTCAAGCGAAAAGGAACCGTACAAAATAAATCTAGCGGAGATCATTTGATCCTATTGGACATTGAATCCTATATTTGATCTTCTTTCATCAAATCAGTATCGATTGTATGCACGAACACATAGCTTGAACGCACCCCAATCTTCAAAATCTGGCTGCAAAGGTTCCAAGAGATCCAACATCACCACTAGTTGGAGGCGTAATTGGATGTGATGGGCAAGACAGCATGATGGACTTTGCGGGGCTCCCAGGTAGCACCAACTACACGTGAGCAATTTGACCACCCTCAGCGACAGTTTTGGGCCGGATAGATGTTTGGCTCCTGGAGTGGATCCTGATCACATCCCTGGGAGATTGATATTCACAACTATGTAACACGCAGCAGCGTGACCATCACTTTCACTCTGAAATGTAGCTGTCTGTTAGCTAACTGCCTTCATAACTACCTATCTGCGTGCGTGCGTGCGTGCGTGCTTGTGCGCGCGCGCGTGTGTGCGTGTGTGTGAGAGAGACATTTGCAACGCCATGACATGGCGAGTGAATGCGTACATCCGATACTTATTCTCAGAAGAGCAGCATAGGACTGCACTGGTACCCAAACGACGAGTATGACGATGTTCGTGACAACCTTAGCGGCAATCCATTACAATGCACTTTGATCTTACACGGCTTGTTGCCCCGCGGTCGTGCCGCCGCCAGTGTTGGCAGTGAGTAGCGAGCGTGGCGAGTCTGTTGTCTGCTGCAGCACAGACCGCCGTGCTCGGTCTATGCCTGCCTGCGGGGACGGCCGTGCTTGCCCCGTACCTGCCCACGTAGCTGCCATCCTCGGGACGTACATAACATTCGCATACCACAGTGCTCGGTCCGTGCCTATATGCACAGCACCGTGCTCGATCTGTGCCTCCCTCCATTCCGCCGTGCTCGTTCTCTACCTGCCTGCGGGCCGGCCGTGCTCGATCCGTGCCTGTCTATATCCCTGCGTGCTCATGGTCCGTACCTGTATGCGGGGCCGGCCGTGCTCGGCCCTTAGCCCTAAACATTGCCATGTTTAACACCAAAGTGGCATGCTCATAAAATTATAGGTAGCCAGATCGGGGTGCAAAACACGACGTGTCCGTGATATCGTTCTTTTGAGCCGAAACAGCGATAGCGGTACACCTGATAAACCTCTGTGCGTTTCATAGGCATGGCAGCGCGCCCTAATATCATTCACTGCGCCTCTGAGCGTAGTGTCAAAAGTCCCACATGGTAAAGGTTCGCAGACTGTCATGTGTGTGAAGCCTCATGGGCAGGGTGAATCCTGTTCATGGCTGGCTGCGTTTTGGCGTCGGTGATCACTTGTTCCGCCTCCGCGCAACATTTGGGCCTCGCAGTGAAAAAAAGACTTTCCCTGGTTTAGTACAGCTCCCTGCAAAACTGTACTACTTAACCCCGCAAAAAAATTACGACCAGCGTTCAGTGTAAGATGCTACCCTGCTTCCGCAAAGGCGCAGCGACATCGAAAAAGTTGGGGGTTCCCATTCTGTTTACTTATTACCAGGCAATGCACATGGGGCGAATGCTAAATTTTAAGGAAGTTGGGAAGCTCATCACCTGATCATCACATGGGAAGCATCTAGCATCATCACATTGAAAGCTCATCGCCCTCCCTAGAACTAGCCCCCATTACGTAAGCTTTTCCCTTCCCACCCCGATTAAATTAAATGACTTGGCTGAATGTAAACTTGCCAAGCACATAACTGTTGCCTTTTAGTTTTACCTAATCGGTTCGTAGATGAGTGCACCTACTAGTAATAATCTACCCGTTATTTTATTGGTACAACCGTGAAGTCGGCGATTTATCTAGCGATTTTCGCTATGATTTAGTTAAAGTCATGCACATGTACCCAAACCCGAAGGCTCCGGGAGCTCTTCCAGCAACAAGCTCCGCATAGCTGGGTGGACTCGCTGGACATCCAGCTCAAAACCTAGCATGAAAATGACCGGGTAATTGCCCCTCCGACTTGTGTGACTGTACAACCCTTACTAACACTGTGAATGAGTGGTTGTGGCTTACTGGGAGGTTATAGCGGGCTGCCATTAGCTGACTTTGGCTAGTGACTACTTTAAACCTTCTCATGTGTGATATTTCCTTGCCTATTACATGACGCAGTTCCTTCGGGTCTGCACCACCTCTTCACCTGCCTCTATACTTTTGTTTCTTCTCCCTAGCTGGGAGTGCCGCGACTTGATTTTATACTTTCTAGTGTTAACGTACGATTTATTGGGTCGCTGGGATCGAGGGTGGGACACTCCTGGTTACCTGTTCTTGCGTAAGGGTATAGAAAAAATGACGTGATGAGGTCCGATTTCGTTTAAGACGCAGCAAGTGGTCAATTGTTGCGCGAAGCACTGAATGTCACGTTATTTTTTACGCTTTGACGTGACCTTCAAGGCAAAATTGATATCGTCAGCTCGCATCAGCATTTCAACCCCGAGCATCTCCGTATTTTGGAAGGTATGCTTCCGTGCTTTGACATCGCGACGTTACAGGAAATGATTCTCATTTGCTTGACGCAGATAAACTATTTGATTTCCTGAGAGCTGTGGGTTTTTTCAGCCACCGTCAAAGCCGGTTACATAAGCAACACTTCGCAAAAAGCGCCACATAACCGTAGATGGCGGCACGCACAAAAAACCTCAATTCTCATCATCAAGGTCAAAAGACGCGGAACTTCAATATCAGCAAAAAACTAGCGAACCGGCATCGGATTTTTGAGTAACAGAACAATCACTAGCGCATGGACTAGCGTCTGTCAAAAAGTCCCGAACTTTCAAAGGAAATTTTCCAGGTTGAATTCAGGCTCCAAAGACGGAAAACTCTTTTTGACCAAAAATTTACCGGCTAATTTCACATCGCAAACACCATAATATTTGTCAGTGAGCGAAATACTTCATGTCCGTAAAAATCGTAACCTTTCAAAGTTACATTTAAGATCAACTTAAGTCTCAAATGACGGGAACAAAGTGACACCAAAATCATAGCGGCCTATTTGGAATTAGTGAGCATCAAAACAGTCGCTAACGTATCACCCAGCGTCTATCCAACAGACCTCATCTCTCAAGGACACCATTCAAGGTAAAATGTAGGCACAAAGGACAGGGAACTCCATATCACCAGAAAGTTACCGACTGATTTCAAAGTTTCAAGCATCAGAATATTCACCAACGACAAAACAGAGCCCCAGCCTTCAAGGCCACATTCAGGTTTAAAGGACGGGGAACTCCATGTCAGCCAAAATTACCGACCAATTTCAAATTTTCATACGCCAGAATATTCACCAGCAAAGTACCTAGCGTTCGTTAAAATACCCTCATATGTCAAAGTCATCCTTTAAGGTCAGCTGCAAGCTCAAAGACGGGAGCTCCATATCACCCGAATGGTACCGACCGATTTCAAATTGTCGGGCTTGATGACCTTTAGCACAAAAGAAACTACTATCGGTCAAAAAGAAAGACGCTGATTCCTTCGCTGGTGAATGTTCTGGCATATGAAAATACAGGACCTTCACTGGTGCCATTGAAAGGTCAGAACTTTTAGACGAACGCAAGTTACTCCGGTATTGAATATTCTTACCCTTGAAAATTTGAAACAAGCCGGAACTTTTGGGTGATATCGAAGTCCCACCTTTTGAACCTGAATTTGACCTTGAAGGGTGATATTCCGAGGTTAGAATTCTTTGACGGACGCTAGGTCCTTTACTGGTGACCATTCTGATGCTTGAAAATTTGAAATCGGTCGTTAGCTTTAGAATAATGCGTGGTTCCCCGTCTATTGGGCCTGAATTTGACGTTGGAGGGTGACCTTGAGAGGCCAGGCCATTCTGAACGATGCTAGTTCGTTTGTTGGTACCTATCCGATGCTTAACACACACACCCTTAACCCGCGCCCGCCCGCGCCCCCCCCCCCCCTCCGAGACCTCGGGAACTAAAAGAGCTAGAAATACCAAACTTACAGGGTGCGTTGATCTGTACGTGAACACACTTAGATCAAAGTTTGAGGTTCCTAGGTCATGACTTTCGTGTCAAATATGATCAAACAAGGTCAACTTCCAGGTTGGTCTCCAAAGTGCCCCAGAACCTAGATAACTGTCACAAAGCAAAAGGTCACATGCTTAGCTAGGGTCAGTAACCTTTTTTGACCTTTTGAAGGTCATGGTGACCAAAATCATACAAGACTGCGCTGAGTTTTACATTTGAATAAGTGACAAAGATAATGCCAGGCAGTATGTTCCTAAAAAATGCTGACCTGGGTCATTTCTGATCTATGACCCATTCTGACCTCTAAAAAGGCACTGGAAGATGTAAATTAAGATAAGGCGGTTCCTGTTATCAATAAATTCTAAATGAACACCAGACACGATCCCAAACAGCAAGCCCCAGAGAAACAAAGCAGGTTGGTTTTGACCTTGGTCTGACCTTTATGCCTGGCCTTAGGTCAAAGTATTTGCTCATTCAATATTTGCGTTGCCTAAGAAAGCATCTCAGGGATGTATGGCTTCGTCTAACACTCCGTTGTTGAATCAGATTGAAGGATTCCCTAGAAATTTCCTTCGCTGAAACCATGGCCTGAATTTGGACTGCCATAGGTCAGCGACCGTACAAGATACATCTTAATTGTTGATGTCAAACGATCCGCTATTCAATTATTCATAGCTATGCAAAATGTGGTGCGGTTGCGCCGCGCCGTTCGGAAACCGTTCTGGAAAAAACATTCGGGGGGGGGGCAATTTGACTCCCCCCACCGGAGCGCGTGTTAAAGATTTGAAATTCGCCGGTAGCTTTCTGGCGCTGTGGAGTTCTCCGTCCTTGGAGCCCGGATTTCACCGAAGATGTGACCTTCAGAGGCCGGGACTTTGTAATAAAAGCTAGTTCATTTACTGGTAAATATTTTCATCCAAAAACTTTGAAACCTGCCGATAACTGCTGGGTGATATGGCATAAGCCGTCATTTGAGCCAGAGATTGACAATGAACGAGGACCATGAGGGGTCAGGACTTTTTGACGGACGATGGATCATGCGTTATGAATTGTTCTGATGGCCACAAATCCGAAATCGGTCGGCAACATTTTGGTAATGTGGAGTTCCCTGTCCTTTGACCGTGAATCTGATCTTTAAAGGGATTGCTCCACATTTCTATGGGACTTTGAACTGAAATAGTCATCTTGAAAGCCTTTTGGTGCTGTCCACAATCCTAACCTTCTCAAGACCTAAGCCCTCTCTAGTTTCTGAGCTACACACCTGCGAATGTCAGAAACGGTATATCGGCGAGAGTATTTCAAAGTCACATGGTGTAATAATAACGTCATTCAAATCCTGTCATTACATAAATCGTGCGGCTATCAAGGCAAAAACAGCATCATTGACGAAGCGCCCGTATCTGGCGTTCGTGAGCGCGATTTCCAAATATAATGGCTGTCAACTGACATTCAATTAATGTTGTGCAAAATACGATGACGCAATCGAACAATGGCCTATTGAGGAGCATACTTTCTTAACAGAAAAATTGTATTGTCTGCAGGGGGCTTTCCCACTTTAAAGGATGCAATATTTATAAGGGAGCTTATTTCATATTGTTTGAAGCTTGGTTTAACATCTTTAAACGTAAACATTTTTTCAAGGTCATGTTATATCACAAACTTAACGTGCCATTCAGCATTTGCGTGTCGTAACTTGCAATCTGTCCCGTTTTCAGCGAAATCGAAACTCGTTGGAGTATCGTAACATCACGAACATGATGTTTAGGCTGTATGTCTTCAACGGCCGAAGCATGAGCGCATTCACTTTTCGCGCGGATTCCATTTTACCCGCATGCTATATAAGCCTTCAATTAGCACATCATCATGCTCCAACCGAAACTGTGGTCACGGATCTCTGGTTATACGCACCTACATTCTAGTGTTTGTTCATTATCGACACGCAGGCAGCCCGATGTACCAGCCGCCCATATTTTCAGCAGTTCGCGCATCAACATGTTCAATGTCCTCGCCGATACCACTGTAATGGTTGGCCACACATGCTTGCAAAGTACATCATAATATTATGCGTTGATTTCTCAGCGATTGGCTCCGTGGTCACAAGCAACTGCCGCCAACAGTCTGATCATCATCGATATGAAGAGAGCTTGATGTCCTTGCCATCGCACCTCGAATATGTCTCGTGTGTGCGTGCTTCACGTTTCATGTCATTGCGTTTCAGTGGCCAAAGCATAGGGTTGCATCCGCACCATCATACCAAAAATTTGATCCCACGCAATCGGCTCGGCAGCCCTGTGCGCTTCACGCAAACGCTTCGCTCATTATCTATATGAAGATGTCCGATGTTCCCCGCTGCTCCGCAGGTTCACGCCGCACGGCCAGCGACCGCGCTGCATTGACGACTTTGCACCACTGATGTCAACGCCCTGTGCAGAGCGGTTGAGAACTGGCACCCCCCTGGCTGGGGCCTCACTGCTGGCGACCGCACAGGAGCCTCGTTGGTGACCCACGCTGACGCTCCGATGGCGGCCGCGCTGGGCCTCGATGGCGGCCGCGCTGGAGCCCCGATGGCGGCCGCGCTCGAGCCCCGATAGCGGCCGCGCCGGGACCGCTCCAGCGGCCGAGCAAACATTGGGAGCTGCTGCGTGCTCCTTACGAGTGGCCACTGACGAGTTGATGTAACGCGTCAGACCGACAGAGTGGCGGTACGGCCACAGCGTTATCACTAGGCGCTGAGCCCCCGCGGATGCATGCTGTGCCTCTTGTTGCTCATGCGACTGCCGCAGGCCGACGACCTGGCACTGCTGTGAACAGTAGAGCCCATGAAATGCTTGTGGTTCAGCGCGCAACTGTAACAGTGTTTCACGGCGGTGAAATTTCAAGAATCCTAAAAACCTCCGGATTTCTTCAGACATAATCTCGAGAGCCTTTGGAATTCTATGGGACAAGAAAGACACGAACAAGGCGATCTATACGAGTTGTCACTATCCCGACTGCGCACTTCTCGGCGAAGATCCTTATGTGACCTCAACGAGGGGTACACCTTTATCGCCGGGACGGCCGCACTCGTGCTAATGGACATAAGCGATCGCATGTGTATAGCGCGTTTGGTGGGTAAAGTAAGAAGTAAGATGTGATTAAATATGAATGAACTAATAAACTTTACAGGACTGTTTGATTCTGAAAGTACTTAAAAAACCGAGGCGGTTACATAGAACCTAGGGAGCAATTTATTCGAGGACGATCCGTGACGTTTCACGACAAAGAAGCACTCAGCGTAAGGAATTACTCATGACTTCTGGAGCATCAGATGGAATCGAAACTGCAACACACGGGTTACCCGTTTATTTTGCGCGTCAAACCTGCTGCCCTCTGGTGAGCTGACCCCAGGCCAATCCATCAAACCTCTGGGCCCCAGTCCGCATTTAGATTGGTCCCCGGTCAGGCAGATCACCCGAAGGGATAAAATAATCACGTCGATGAAGCCTGGGACGATATACCAAAGCGAGTGCGGGCGTTTTTCTCGGCCATTCTGAATGATGTATATATATATATATATATATATATATATATATATATATATATATATATGTGTGTGTGTGTGTGTGTCAAGAACGGTCGAGTATAACAGCGGAGGATGTATAGGTGTCTGAAGCTCCTTAGCCGGGGCCCCCGACCGGAACCTAACAAGACCCATTCGCGCGGCTTCATCTAACGAGATCAGCCAAGTCATTGCACACCAGAGCCTCGTCATTTACCAGAGCTGGGCCCTGACGGCTGCTAGTTTCAATGGAGTAGAGAGTATCGTTGGTTTTCTCGACCCTTTCCCAGCAAATACCGAATAGGACTTGCACGAGACAAAAACCAAATGCAGTCTAAGAGTACGCCACAATCCACGTTCATAAGCTTTTGGCTATTCGTATTGAATGTAGCGGATCAGTTCACAAAGCTGGTCCTCGTTTGACAAAAGGCTTTAGTTATGCGACTGTCGACCGCGCGATGTCATCCCGTTAAAAGGAAGGCTCCTGATTTATATGGGGTTTTGAACGGGAATTGCCATGATGAGGACTTTTTGGTGCTGTTCACAATCCTGCCCTTCTGAGGAACTCAGCCAATCTCGTTTCTGAATTACACACCCGCAAACATGGGGAAGGTTTGTCGGGGAGAGTATTTTAAGCCACCTTAACATTAATGACGTCAAAACAGCGTCATTCAAATCCCGTCATTCCATAAGCCATGCGGCGATCACGACTAACAAAAATAAAATCTTCCAGGCGTTCATATCTGGCATTCGTGAGCGCGATTTCCAGACAAAACGGCCGTCAATTGGCTCTCAATCAATGTTGTGCAGGGTACGATGACGTAAACAAACCATCACGAATTGATAAGCATATTCACTAAACAGACCATTGTGCTGTGTGGAGCAGTCTCTTCCACTTACAAAATATGCCGACAGTTAAAAGTGAACGGGATCCACCGCCCGGAGTGCTGCATGGGTGATACCAGCATCGAACTGGAACTTGGAAGCCATGCGTCCACTTCGCTAGCGTGCATTTGAAGGCGGGGGACGTTCATAACACGCTGGACGAATGCATGGGTCTTCCGGCTGATGGAGCGTAGCGCGACAGCACTGACGACATCCAATCCCTCCATGTACCTTTGCCCTGTGGGTGCTGGCTGAGTTGCTAAGCTGACTGACTGAGCTGCTCCTGGCTGAAGATGCCATCGGCCTGAACGTGCTGCAGATCTCAAGTATTCCGCAGGAGCTGGCACACCTGGCACAGCAGGCGAGCGAATCCCGGTGCCAGTTCAGATGGCTATTTTGGTGATGGGCATGCGACGTCATCCGCCAAAAGTCAGACCGGTTTGTTCGCGGCCCGGTGACGAATTCAGGGCCGATAATGCCCAAGGTTCAACAGTGAAAAACGTAGAGTACGGGCTGCCTGGATGCTTAAAATACGAACAGCGCTTAGCTTTTTCCATCCGCCATATTTGTTGAACACCCAGCATATGCACCGGCCACTCTCTTCCAATGTTAACTCATCCGGGCACATTATTTATTTTATAACTGAACTGGCAGAGGTTAAGGCTAAGTGCACAAACATTCGTATGTGATAGCTTGAATTCAGTTTTCAACGCACCCCGAGTTTGTGCAGTGCTAAAATGTAGTTTCCAGAGCTCTGACAGGTGACTCTGGGTGAAATTTTGATAACGTCTCGACCTACTGAGCTGACACAAAATGAGGCTCAGTGGAAGCTGAAGACATGTTGTGTTGCTGCTGCCTTATAAAAAGGCATACTAAAATGGCGTAGTTACTCAGGTGTAAGTTGTTTTGGACAACTTCAAAGGTATGTGAGACGTTTTGGTCTCTGGATGTCATGCACATTGGACGCATGAATTCGGATGCGACAAGTTTGGATGATATGTACTCTGCCAAAGCGCCCAGATTCGGACGCATTTTGGGTGCCACGAACGCTGGATGCTGCGATTTTGAATGATATGGACAATGGATGCTGCGATATTGAACGTTTTGAGGCCCCCTCCCCACAAGATAAGCACCGGCGCTGTCCACGGGTCACGCCTGAACACAACCCGGCTGGAGCGACAGTGGCGGGATCGGAGTGCATCAAGCGCCGACAGGCTTGCCGTCTTACGTCAACGCGGCTCGACGTCGAGCCCTTTCGACTCGCCAACGACTCGCCTCGTCGCCCGCCCGATTGGACCGGGAATTGGATTTGCAAGTGCATTGCGCTCGGTTTTGATATGATCGGAGTTCCTCCGACCAGCCGGGGTCGTTTTGGGGCTACGAGGATTGCGGGGATGGTGAGCCGTCAGCGGATATGACAGTCTGGCTGATTTGAAGTGGACCCGAAGGTTTACTTGCTCTCCTTGTGAGATGAAGTGGCAGATCACTGCGTGCCACGTGCTGGGCTGACGGCATGCGACGGCCGGTCAGCTTCCGCCGACCGTCCACGGCGGGCCTGGCTGTCATCCAATTTGATGGAGCAGTTGGATGGAGCACGAGAGAAACGAGATTGCAAATTGTTATGTCATTTGATTTGCGCGTAGCTCAGATTGAATGCTATGTACAATGGTCGAAAATATGCCATCATCAATTTACTGAAACGTTACAGTACCCATCAATTTGCAATTGGACGCTGTAAGGCGGGCAGAATTATTCCAATGATAGGTCGAGTACATCGGTGGGTATTTCCATTCGGCCCCAACCAGCCGGACAATCAGAACATTTCCATATTTTTCCGCGTGCAGGCCACGACCCAAAATGCACACTACACCGCACCGATGAAAAAGCTGCCATGATTGCCTGACAATGCTCCACCAATGCCTGAAGTACTGCATACATTCAGTGAGATTGAAATGAATGCCGTAGAAGTAAGCTTTCTTAGTCCACTCACCTGTGCAGTGTTGTTCTGAGGATGATGGTTCCAGTAAATCCATCATTTGCACGCACTTAACACCGCCTGGGGTGTTTCACCACCAGCGGCCACCTCTCGGGGAGAGGTAAAACTAAACCCCTGGCGCCTCATAACCTAGCCGTTGGATCAGCAACATCCAAACGACACTCGATAGCTCCCGGCATCGCCATCTCGAAATGGATAAAGCGGTAGTCATAACTTTATTCCAAAAAATAAGGTTATCCTATAAATAGCAGAATATTTTTGCTATTCGTTTCGATGAGGGGATGTTGCCGAAATATCAATGCATCTGGCGATAAGGCTTCCTCCAGAAATTTGGAAAGCGACAAAAAGCACACTTCACCCCCACTGCAAGTGAGGGTGTGTTTACACTTCAGGTTCATACCTGCGGATGTCAATGAGGTTCAAAGCGAAGTCAGGCCAAGAAATGTCAGGTCAAAGTCATGTCATTTCATCGTACCTTATTTTTATATTTCTCCAGCCTGCATGACGCATGGTAGTCATTGGTTTCTTAATTGGTTCAGGTATAGCAATTCGTTCAGGTGTAGCAAGTAAGCTATCACAAAAAGACAAAGCAAACAGACTGGCTCGACATTTGTTATTTGACATGACATGAACGGTGATTGGGATCTGATGTCATTTGGTGTGACGCCTGACGTGGTTTCATAGATTTTTCGGTCAATGTGCAACCACGTGGATTCAGAACTCGCTGGTTAGGTCCCGAAGATGTGACGCCATTCACTGGTTAGGTCCAGAAGATATGACGTTAATCACGAACGCCTGAGCCGTTTTCGGTGCTTATTGAGGCAGACATTTCTGTATTGCATTGTTGTAAGTTAATTCATCATTTGGTTGCAGTTTGGGCAAGGTGATGTCCGTCAAGCTATGTAGAGCCAAGTCAGATCAATAAGAAAAATGGTTTCGCGTCGGCTCAGATGGGAAAGAGTGAGGAAACGACCCCATCTGGGTTTGACGCGATCTGACGCTGTCCTGATGTTGCTCCTTGATTTATGTCAATATTATAATATGCCTCTGGCCAGCCTATGGACGAGTTTTTTTTTTTACATTTTTACATCTATCCGACCATTGCTACAGATTATGTTACAGATTACAGAAGCTTACAGTAGATTACAGTAGATTACAGTAGATTGCAGCCGGTAAGACTCACGCCGCCTAATATTCCAGAATTCCGTGATACAGAGGCACCACTCAGATGATAGGAGGCGGTAGCTAAAGGTTGGCTGGCACGCGTCATCCTGATACAGCTGCACGCTGGTGTATGCGAGGAGCCTGCACGGTGGTGTGTGTTGGAGTATATGGTACCATTATTGTGTGATGTCGAACGCCAGGCAGTTCTGCGTCATGAACAGACTGGTTATGCGCGTTATTTGCCTGGAAATATATAAGCATGGTTATTTGTTGTCGCGTGCAGTAAACGAGTGGTTGTCATATTTACGCCCCGAGCCGCTATGCGTGAAATGTTCCCGAAACATTACATAAGCATCCAGGTACTTAGTAGTCATGGGCCTCCCGTTACACGGCGCTGTCAGCCCCTACTGGGGCATAACCTTAGAGAATTCCAGAAAACGTGTTTTTGTATTATTTCGAGCAGCGTAAGATTCTCTTATTCAGATATGTTACTCGTAACAAGAAATGGCAGATTAGTCAATCTTTCATGCTGGGACTTAACAGAATATCTTTCAAAGTAGCATATCACGTTTAACTGTCGCACGGAAACGTAAGAATAGCAGGCAAACAACGCATGTAAAACCTGATTTACCATTTATTTACGCCATTCCACCTCAAAAGACCCATGCACATGCACCAGCACCCTATATGTTAACCAAGTTTGAACTTTTAGAATGGAGTATTACCGTAATCATGCATCTGAGACTGGAAACTCACAAGATATACACGGCTTTCCCCGAACCTGACGAAAGGCAACTGCCATCGCCATTTGTAACAATAGAACGAAACCGTGCAAGTCGAAAGTACTCAAAGGATAGATTCTATTTCCCGGTTCGAAATAGGATACCGGAGACCGAACCCGAATTATCTGATTTCACGGCAAATCGTTCTGATTTTGTGATGGTTGGTCGAGCAAAGCTGCAGCGGTCTGCAACTTTCGCTTCATTCATGTCATCATCAATGTATGGAATTTTAATATCGCATGCATAATTCTTGCCCGCCAGATCCTTCTGCTTTCGCTACGCATTATAAGGCAATATGACCTACAGTTCAACATTAACATTCTTCCACCCCGTTATGAAACACATTCAAACGTTTTGATTCTGAATCAACGTCACGGGGCTTCCAATGCCACGGCAAACAATGCCGTGCAGAACACACACTGACTTCATACGGTTTTAATTCACCAATGAGTGAAGGCATCGCTCTTACCTGACGTCGCCGGGGATACCAGAATGACCTAAGACGTCTGAAATCGACGGGGTTGGCAGGTCTTGTCTGCGAGTGTGCGCAGCGCTGATGTCGTTTTGAGGTCCGTTGGGCCCTGCTGGCCTGGGTCGTCACGAACGCCTGCTGTCCCGGGTCGTCACGGACCCCTGCTGTCCCGAGTCGTCGCGGACCCCCGCTGTCCCGGGTCGTCGCGGACCCCCGCTGTCCCGGGTCGTGCGCTGCTGGATGGCGGTAGGACTCTCTCGCTGCCGTCCTGTGGCAATGCAGGGAACCGCGCACCGGGACCGGTCGCTGTTGGTAGCTAAGCCGAGGCCGACTGCCGGGACCTCACTGCCGTCCTGTTCCGGCTGCTGGTACCGCTCACTGTCGGCAGCTGGGCCGACTGCCGAGGTCGCTCACTGTCGGCAGCTGAGCGGTAAGCCGTGACCCAAGCACCGTCAGCGCCACCGGTGACCGGGGCTGTGTCCGTGCCCGTGGGCCGATACCGGCTACCCCTGACCTGCCACCCGAGCCGTGGCGTCGGACCGACTGGAGCGGCCGGCGGCGCGGCTCGGCTCCGGCGCGAGGTGACGCTCCGTCGGCGACGACGCCGCCGCCGCGTCGGAGCCGGTGCGGCGCCAACCGGTGCCAGAGGTCACGCCGCAAGACACCATGTTCAGAGTCGCACTCGCTGAAATCGGTGCCGGTCTCGCGCCGGGCATGACCGCACGGCGAGTTGTGTGGCAACTTCGTGCATGGATGGCTTGGCTTAGTTACGGCTTGGTTTCCATCATGCATGCTTGGGGCTGTTCACAAGCTGTCGTTCGTTCAGGAAACCTATTATCTTAAGAATGTGTTGAATTTCGAAAAGGAGTTCTGGGACGCACACCACTCAACACCATGTCGGTTGTGGATGCGTACCCAAGAACGACAATGAATTTTAAAGAACCGAAGTTGTTACAAAAGACGTATGGAATGCACTGCACTGCAAACCGTACTGTGTGACCGTCTTCCCGTTTACATTCAAGGAAATGTTTCACACTCGAAAATATTGGAGAAAGCATTAGATACGATGAAATAAGCTCGCTTTTGACTATCGGTTATTTTGAAGTGGAAAGAGTGCTCTGGACAACACAATTCCCCTGCTTAGTAAATATGCTGTTGAACGCATCATTGCATCGTTGCATCATCGTATCTTGCACATTGATTGGGCGCCAGTTGACGACCGGTATATCTGGAAACCGTGCTCACGAACGCGAGGTGTGAACGAATCGACGATGCTATTTGTGTTGGCCTTGATCTCTGCATGGCAAATGGAACGTCAGGGTTTGAATGATATTGCTATGGCGCCATGGATACCTGGGTGAACTTGAAATATCTTCCCAGCGATAGTCCGCATATCTTTGCAGGCGTGTAGCTTGAAATTCAGGGATATTTAGGTCATTAGAAAGGCATGGCTGTGCCCTGCGCAGAATGATCTTTAAGTGGCCATTTCAGTTCACTCCCTTTGAGCGTTACCCATGCACAATGAAATGCACATAACCAAATTATCTGATCCCAGAAGTCAGGCCGCACCATATACCCATACAACGCATTGCAGACATTTCCCGAACCGTGGATGTCAAGGGACAGCGACAGTCGTCGAATAGAGTCTCATGTTCCGACTGCACCGGGCAGACATCACCGTGCCAGGACACGCCGTCTACGAAGCTACGACACACGATTTCCCCTGGGGGCAAACAGTCGTAACTACATCCAGAGGGGCTGCCGCCACTGGCCGCGTGGTCAGATGAACTGCTGACCCAAGTGACCTTGGGACATCACGGGCGGATCAGTCGCCAGCGCGAGGGAAGCGGAGGATGGCGGCAGCCAGTGGCAAATAGAGGAACACAGGAAACAGGAGGCAAGAAGATCAGCTTAGAGGGGGAGAGGACGGGGAAGGGAGAATGAGAAAGCAAAAGAAAAGAGGGAGAGACAGCGAGGAAGATAGAGAGAGAGAGTCCCTGCTTTTCCTCCACTCTCACTTCCTCCGGTCACGCCCCCCCCCCCCTCTCCCTTTCTCCACCCATCCATCCTTATCTCTTATCCTGCACCTCTTCGTCCTTAGCTCTCTTCCTAACCGTCTTCTCTCATCTCCTCTGCAAATACGACGCACGGTTTGAATAGCAGAAGAGCTTCTTTTGGTTTCAACCCGGACAATAAGATGGAATTTCACCACGGAGGGCTAACTCTGCTTCGCCATGGTGCTTATATCGAATACCAGTTTAACTAAGCTGACCAACATACAATCCGCTCGCAGCTTATTGAGGGAGTATTCAACATTTGTACTGGGTTTTGAACTGCAACAGCTACTTTGATGATCATTCGCAGTGATGGGAAAAGCGTTCTTTTGTCGCCGACCAAACTTCTGCAGGTAAAATTATCGCCAAGAATGTAACGCGATACCATATGAGATAAAATGGTAATGAAGTCCATCTCCAAAGTAACGTCATTAGGAATCAGCCTATCACTAAAACCTTTCATGTCTGCAATTTTAAATGATATGCACACAACCAGAACGCTCAATTATAGAACGTCCGTCGACTAGTGTCACGATAACTGCTGTTGCAAGGCAAAACAGGTGCACCGGCCCAGACCATGAGATAGCCCAATCACAGCAACAGTTTTCCTGCACCCTCGAGACTTGTCGGAGCCTTTTGTGTGAACTAGTTCTTCAGCTAGATTTACATTTCTCAACTGTAAAAATAAACAACGAAGAACCTCGATTGCCAGGACAGCTGAATTTGTGACAGAATTTGAACCGATGACAGTCAGCATTGGGGAAAGCGTACCATGTGTGGCCCCCTCATGGTCATGCCCCCTTATGAAAATCATATGTGCGCTTCGCGGCTCATCTCATGCGTAATCAAACTCTCTTCCTTATATCAGGCGTAATCCAAGCCGCGCATGACATGTGTTGCCTAGTGTTTGCTTTTCGCCGAGCCCCAACAAGACAATGGTGTTGAGATTTGTCAATAAGTTTACATAAGGCGGCCAGTTCTTTCTGAACAATGCACTCACCCTGACCGCAGAGAGAAGGGGCATGCAACGACCCCCTCAAGGTTTTCTGAGAATACCAGTCCAGTCGCAGGATAGTCTGGCACAGTGCAATCGCGCTCAAATCCTTGGGTAGCCTCTGGGGTATCCGTTGCACGTGTGATGTGCCAAAAACTTATCACTATTAATTTTGGTTTCGGAGTAGCGACGTTTTTTTACGAGCACTGCAAGGCGATCCAAGGCTGGTAGGGAGGGGTGGGAGGGGGTCGAAAGGCAAGCGATAATTTCACGGACCACGCACGGAGGACTGACAATATTCCACTTACGAAGTCATACATGATAAATGTGGGCTCAAAACACATCAGACTTATTACCACTGTGCTTAAATTACACAAGAGCATGAATATGTGCCTTGTCCTTACGCTGCATCGTTTGATATATGAGCATGCAAAGCTGAATATTTTGATTTTCAGGAAATTTTAAACTTAGACCTGATCTATTCTGGTCAATAACACGAGACTTGTTGCTGATCGCGAATTATCGCTAAGGGCAATTTAATTGTTTGTTTTTTGCGAGGCTTTGTCCCTCTTAGTTTGCAAACGGCAGCGGGTCGTACCCTTTTATTCCACGTTATGGGAACCCGTGAATCGGAGTTAGGGTTAACATTGTTGGCTACAATCCCTTTTGTATCTATTTGGAATATGATGATGTACAAATGTACATTTCAGATCATGAAAAAATCAGCTGTTACAGCAAAATAACACATTTCATTACCAGCGTTCAAATACGGGTACAAATTCAGCCAGCTAGCGAAAACTGACCTTTGCATGCTAAGTAGCGTGGAAATATAGGAGTGTCAATTCAGCTTAGTTTCTGGGGCCGTACCCAACTCCCAAGTTGGGTTGGGCTCACAACGTTGGTTCCCCGTACAACATTCATAGCTGAAAGACTATAAAAATATATGGGAAAAAGCGAACTATTACACAAAGCCTATCTTATCTGGGCATTATTCATCGACCATAACTCATTGGTTGCTACTTACCCCTAACTATGCATGCCAACTCACACTCCTGTCGTTATCCCTCAGCCAGGCAAACTAGATTGATTTTCATCACTATGCCGCTCAAAAAAACTAGGTTCAAAATACAATAAACAAACAGGGAAGAAATTGCTTGCTATCAGAACGAAGTAGACTAAGCCTGTTCACAACCACATTTCGGAGAGGAGTGCTGTGAGGCCCATGTGCTGCTATCCTCCTCCTAATCATGCATATAGATTGACACTCCTGTCATTATGCCACCACCACAGAGACTATGTTGATTTTCACCGTCAATGTAAGCTGCATATAAAGCAGGCTGTCTGCCTTCACAGCCTGTACTTAATGTATACAATGATTACTCAAAGGGTTCTTTTAGCACAATTTTTCGATTCGATGTTAGCAAAACCAAAAATGCAATCTATCACATCTGCGTCCATGCAAATGTCATGCACACAAGCGCAAAGAAAATATTCAAAAATGAGCACTACAGAATGATTCGCTTCTCGAGCTTTCTTGTTACAGCAGGGTGTCATCATCTGCCGTCAGCATTGTTCTCACAGAGAGCTAAATGCCAATTTTGCACTGATCTCCCAGAAAAGTTGGACCGCAATGCCACAAAACCTTCTGCCATCGCAGTGAAACTCTGGCAAAGGAGGAGATGGCGATGGAATCCGAACCCTCTCCGTGCTCAAAGCCTGCATGTGCTACACCACTTCGTTCTTCACTTTCATTCCCTCCCATTGTCTACATCATTGACCATCATACACATTTCTGGCAACCAAAATTCATATTAGCACAAAGTTTAACTGTGAATATTTTTTAATGCTCACAAAATATTGATGAAATGGTTGCATTTCAAGCAGGGGAAACAGTTCATGAAGATTAGGGAGCACTGGAAATTATGCAATCTACCCACAAAATATGGATGTCTCCCAGACAGACTTCACAACTTTAGGGGCGGGAGTTGAAGCCCTGAACTGAATTGAGCCGAGCTGATCTAAACAGCAAACTAGGTACACCCCTGATTTGTAGATCTATGTGACTGGCGACCATTCTCATTCAGGGGAAGAGTAAACATGACAGAACTCGGCACTTCAGAACCATTCTCACCTCCCGTCATTCCCTTTCATGAGGCGTGCACCAGACTTCAACACTAAACCCACGGATCTTTTCAAAGGGATGGAGGCTGGTCTCTTGTGACTGCTACAGTGAGCTAACAGCCTTTTGATGTTTTGAAAAGGCGGTCCGGATAATCACAGGCTAATTTCTACTCGGCCGAATGATTTCGACGACCTAACCTAAACTGTAAACACCTCCCGTCGTTGAGGACAGGATGCGTGGTCGTGCTACCTCCAACATGGTAAATGACACCCAAAAATTAAATCCTAAGCAGGTATTCATGATATTGCAATGCGAATGCCGCCGTCAAAGTAGCAGTGCATTGAAAATCCTTGCCCATCTCATATCAATCGCATCGCAACGATTGAAACATGGTCTAGCGGCCAGGTGAATCCCCAACCTAAAAAAAGATACCATGGTACCATAGGGTAAAGCATGAGTCTTTCCGGAATGGTTTGCTTGTGTTGTGTGACGAAATATGTTACGATGGAGTCACAACATTGAAGTACGGGGACCTTGGGCAAGGTTTTGCAGAGTGCGCTATATTATTTCGTCGTGGCCGTTACCAAAATTTCTTGTCAAGCGCATTTTTGGTGGCAAGCTTCGGGTGAAAATATTCAAGCTTTTCGCCGATCTTATCCGCTAAGTCGACGCGTTTTACCATACTCGAGCATTCGCTGCAGTTAACAACTCTATCCTCAGGGCCTAAACCCTTTAAGTTTCTGAGCTACAAGCCCGTGAATATCCTCTATTTCGCGGAGGCTTTCTCAAGGTTACCCATGCATCCATGCTACCATAATTACGTCGCTTAAATTCTGCCATTCCATTGACAATGCGGCGATCAATGCAAAGAAAAACAAAACTGTCAAGTCGTTTATATCTGACATTCGTGAGCATGATTTCCAAATATAACGGCCGTCTATTGGCTCTAAATCAAAGTTGTACAAGGTACGGTGGCGTAATCAATCAATGACTTAAGAAGACCATGAAGATCAATTCCCTCCCTCCTACACCGGTTTAATAAACTTGACATCACTCCTCCGAAGTAAATCGTAAAATGTTGAGGTCACTTAATTCCAACAGCGATTGCAGTCGGTCGTTCCCGTGACAACGGTGCTGCTGTTTTGGACCCGAGAGGTTAAGATGCCTCGGAGAAATATAGGAATATTGTAAGGTGACACAAAAAGTGCGGTCATTGATGGATTGATTCAATAATTAGCTTGTGGTTGTGTGGCTTTTAATTCATAGGCTAATTACGAGAACTTTTGTAATTCTCTGAGGTGCAGGTATCTCACAATTCTCGATATCGTTTTGTTGCACTCAGAAGTGAACGAAGCTGCGTGTTTTGTGTATTCATATTCTGACCTTTCCTGTGCCCCTTATGAGGGCAATAGGCACCTCAACGACAAAATCTGTCTGAAATAGCTGACTTTATCCTTACCCTAGGTCGCGTATTTTGTGAATTTATATTGTGTCTGTCCATGTCATAGCAAGAAAGAAAAACATGATCTCGTGAAATCTGCGGCATGTGGAACAAAGGGTGTTTTTTATAACTCATAACATTTTGTAATTTTTCGCAAGGCTCCATTTTGTTCTGGTTTTGGATAGGTGGGGTCGCATGCCTCCCCAATTAATCCGTGTTATCAAAAAACGAATAAGGGGAGTATCATTATCTGGTTCGGATTTCTGCCTAAAGTGTATCGTCGCCCACCCAGCAATGACGGATATACCTGAAAACGCTACCTCAGTCCCACTATCGCGCTGGACAAGACCAAATAGTAATATAGATCGCTGGCCTCCGACAAAAACCTACAGGCAATGATGGCTGGCTAGTGCTTTTTCATCACTGCTTACTTGTTGACAGGGATTGGCTTTCCAATAATCCTAGTGGCTTAATACCAGGAGAGATTGCGTGTGGTACGTTTCCGGATCATCTGACCGTTTTTGCTGAGTTTGCTGAAAAGCAATAAATGGGCAGCTTTAGTCTTAACACGGGCTCAATAAGAGATGAGTGAAACCTTGCTGTGCATCCGCTGTGGAAGTGTTTTGCGAAATATGATTTGCAAAAGTTGACATGGGGGAGGGGGAGCAGTAGAAGCGCGCATTGGATGCATCTTGCTTGTTCTACGTATCTTGAATAAGAAAACTTGTTGGCAGGGTCAGTTCCCTTCAAGTCCATGCCACATTGAGAAAAAAATAGCGTCTTCAGCACTTGCTAACCTGAGATCGTGGCGGTGTGGTCTCCCGGTGCATGGTATCCGGTATCTCGCCTTTTTATACCAAGGCTAAGAGAAGCTCCTAAGGGTCACTTGGAACCTGATATGAACTTCCTATGAATCAAGATAAAACAAATGTTGAGAACCGCCCGTGACTATCATGCTGTGAACATATGGCCTGCAGCGGTCAGTGGATGGTGAGGAAGTCAGGAATTAGGAAATAGTGATATGTTGAGCATGAGCTTTGCAGAAGGAACCCAAAGAAATAGGTCATTAACTGGGCCAAGGTCATGCTCTCTGTGGTTATATGATGGCTGCACATGCAAGGTTGTACTTTTTTCTTATATACAAGACCAAAAACACACAGAAATGCATACAGACTTGCAGGATTTGCGACCGAATAGCAAAAATTGATCTGGATTCAAGTCAACGAGCTCGTATTTTCTGAATACAACTTTGAAAGATGCCAGTATTAGGTACTATTATGCTCGATTACTTTAGTAAGTTTAAACATTAGCAAATGCCCCATATCAAAGTCATGTGTGATCAAAGTTTTTTAGAGGTTGACCTCATCAACCTAATCCAGTTTATCGCTCTTGACAGATCAAAATTTGAAACTCACAAAATATGTTGAATTGATAGATAATTTAGTGATGAAAGTTTTGTGGCGTTGCGGGCGTTCGTTTTCGATTTGTGCCAAAAAAAACCGCAGACAGAAATAAGCTTTCCCCCGGCCGGGAGCGGGTTAAGAAGCCGCGGTTCTCTTGTATGAGCGGCCCTGAAATCAAATCTGTTGTTAAACACCAAACAAGCACGAAAGCACTAAACAAACATACCAATAATGAAATATTCGCAACGCCCGAAATCTAACATAATCAACTAACCTCGCTAAGCATGGCTTGTAACGCGGACACCGACCCAGTATCATTGTAACACAGCCCATAACATACGTTATTCAGTGCTGTATTTCTGTTTGGTAGTTCTGGATCGGGAAGCATATTTTCCACGCGCGGATTATAAATGACATAAATCTGAATTTGGTTATTGCGAAAAAAACATGGAATATTATTCCAGACAACGCAGTTTTCGACGTAGACCATAGCTGTGATACGAAAAAAACCCGGAAATTTTCAGCCTAAGGGGACGCAGCTTGCATGATGAAAAACAGTGTTCAACTGATAGCAAAGTGGTGGCAACTCATTTTATAGATGGGCTAAACCCCGCAGGACCTCTTTCTCCAACACTGGTATTACCCCAGCATGTCATGAGCTAGTGCATGAAGTTTGTCACGTGCCAGTCATGGTTGTACTCCAGCCGCTGATCCAAAACAACCTCACCTTTTTCCGTGCATGCAACGTCTTAGGTTTGAGCCAGGCCGACGTGCTCACCGGCCTTAAGCCTGCTGTTCTGGCAGCTCCTGCACGAAAGCCTTTGCCCTAGCCGCCGGTAGTTAAGGCATGCCCAGAAAAATAATAGGTTAGTGCAAGTGAAACTTCCCAAACGAAAATAATTATGGGGCTTATGACCCATTGCACTTCACTTATCTTCCTCTTGTGCCATTAGTTGTTTTTATATTTTTATGTTTCTTTAGTATAATGGAACATGATAACAGTTTCTGATGGACTCGGCTCCAGGTGACAATTTAGGCTGTTTCGAATATCGTCGGTAACAGAAGACACCTTGTTTCACCCCCGCATTGAAGCTTTCGGCAGAATATTCTGACCGAACCAGAGGGGCTGCATCAACCGGCCGCCTCGACTGGTGTTCAAGCATACTCTCCAAATGAAAATGTCCATCATCATTACACGGGGCTTAGACGTCAACAGCCATCGTATAGCCAACATTAGCTGCCTGATAGAACATTCTGAAAATGCTTTTGTGTGTCTGCAGCAAACAGCCCTTAATGGGAATTCCAGTCCTCTTGTCTGGAGTAAAAGGCACCGCAAACCCTCCCTAAAAGATGTCTTCCGGCCAACACTATCAGCGTGAAAGAACAAGGCACACAGGCTACAAGCTTTTGCTCCTGGCAGTGGTGTGTATAAACCAGAAACAAGTTGTTCGGCGCCGCACATTATGGACCGATCGCGCTGAAGTTCAGTGCCCCACCGCGGCCAGACCGGGAGTCCGTCGGGTGGTCGTAAATACCACTCACTAGCTGAGAGCTTTCGGGACGTGATTTGGCGTGAGTGCAATCAAATATTGACGCTCTCTGGTAAACAGGCGCACTGTTTTCAGCCTGGCAGGACACAGCAGGAGGCGGGCTGCTGCAGATCGATGGCTGTCCGCCTATGGGCCCGATACAAACACAACGCCGGTCTGGCCCACAGCGCCGGACCGGCCGGCGGCTGTGATCACATCATTTCCGCGCGGATGTTAGCTATGGTCGAGATAATGGGAATCATGCAGCGCGTGAACGGTGATGATTGGGATCATGCAGCGCGCGAGCAGTGATAAGAGCCATCGAAGCCGATGCGGTGGCGATAATGTCGCCTGATTCAGCGTTTAATGGCCCGGTAGCTGTGTTCCATATTAAGAATTGTGTCCACATCTGATGAGCAAAGCTCCCTGCTGTGTGATACGTCGCCCGCTTGCCTGGAGAATCCAAATGGATGAAGGGCTTGGAAGTCCACCTCAGATGAACTTCAGTGATGAACGAGCATTTGTCTGCTGTTATAAAGCAGTTAGAAACGGCGTAAGTCAGGGTGGGATAATACGTTAAAAGTTCGGATCATATTTTTGTTGAGAGTTAAGGACTATGGAGAATAACAGATCAGGGTTTTGTGAAAATAAATTAACCGCATCTCCATGTAAGGCCAACCTGCTCTCCGGTTTTACCTGGGTCATCACAGAACTGATTAGTCCAAGCAGTGAAATCTTGTGAATTCTTTACGTTCAATTCATCACACCTTAACCAAACTTCGGCGCTCTATATTGCGCAATGGTGATTCGTGAGTTCTCACGAATCATGACTGCCAAGTTTTTCGTGCACGTGATTCACCGATTGCACTAGTAGGCATGTTGGCTGGGAAACCAGCCAGGTGACTGCAGAAACGAGCAATGTCAGATGGAACATGTTTCGGCGCATAATATGTGTCTAACTAGGTGTCCCACTTTTTAAGTTAATGCGTCTTTGTGGTGGTTGTTGTTAGACGCCGTGACATTTCGTACTTGGTCGTGAAACAGCTGACGATATCTTTCCATTGACCATAAGTATAGCAAGACTAACAGAACCATTATGCTGTCCATGCGTAACTCCTCATCTTAACTCTCAGTACACGCACACCGCTAAGATTTAGTGACTGGCGTTGACATCTGACAAGGTCAAGAGTTCGGGACAGAATTACAGAGTTAGTGAAGCGGCGCGTGGCGCATGCGTCTCTCCCCACCAGTGTCCTAGAATTGCCGACTTTAGGTGTAATGCAACACCCTATGAGGATGAATTTTTCACTCTTTTTCCTCACATTTCATGTGGACTGTTCACACCCACCTTATATTGTGTAACAGCGTGTACCAAACCCATATTTCGCTTTCCAAGGTTTCAAGATGTCATCTACAACCGAGATCACTTGAAACCACCAAGCATTAACAAGGCTTCACAGAACCTGGACGTCTATGGCTAAATTCTGCCTCACCTGCACCTGAATCATGCCTATGTATGCACAAAGCAAGGGCGCCAGACACCTTCAAGCCCAAGAACCCCGGCGACTTCAGCCGCTTGCATGCACCATGCTTGGTTTGTTCACAAAATGCACCGCAATCTGTAGCTGCGTGCCAAATGCAAGGTTTTCACGCATCCCCTTTTTTTGGTCGCACCGCGCACGCACCACACCACCAAAGCAAAGCCCGCGATAATCGCCAGCAAAGCTTGGTAGAAAGTTTTGCCCCACGTATTTTTTTAACCCGAAGACACTGGACCACCAAATGGCGCCACTCCCGAGATGCAGGAGTGAAAATTCAAGAAATGCCTTCTAAATGAAATCTAGAAGCTGAATATCACCGTTTGAACACATATCACCGAAGAAACTATCAATGTTTATAGTTATTTTATTGCTTCTTTTTTTCTTGTTATCATATGACTGTGATACAACTTCATTTTCTTTCCTCTGTGATTTAGGTATAACCATCTCATCATGTTGTAAAATGGCTTAAAATGTTGATCAATTTCTCTACAAAATGTTCCAACTGCAAACTTGCACGTGTTTCCTACATAAACCGAATTTATTCGCCAGCCACTCAAAACCGTTTCGAAATATGCCCAACAGTGAACAATTTGTAGGGAATGAAGGAGACAATTTTAAGCACAAAACCTATTCAAAGCGTCATTTTTACCTCGTTGGGCCACCAGCTTGCCGTTTTTTAGCCCATGGCGGGGCTCAATAATGATAAATTTAAGCCATTCTAGGTTTGCTTCCTCATCACGTTACATCATCCTAGCGTACATGGCTTTGAGACAGACCTGACTCAGCTCGAAATTCTGTGTTATCATGCAGACCTCCTGTTACTTATTTCGTAATTAAATCTTGCAGGTTGGTGGGCATGATTGACATATATTTTGAGGGTGTGTTGGATGGCTCTGCCTCTCAGCAAACCATGCGAAAGATGCTGTTTTTTGTGTGGGGAGAGGAAAGAAGCGTGCCCTTTAATAGCCAGTAAGTTTCTCTTGCGGAGCACCTAATTGCTAACCTTGCCTGCTTTCAACGCATGAGTTGTAACCAGATTTAGTCATTTGCTGTTTTTATTCATCAAGTTTTGTTCATAAGACAAATTATGGTGTCACAAGACATGTAATTGAGCTGTTTTGTTCCATACTCCTGATTATTTGCCTCACATTTGTTGAAGCGGTCTCTCATGTCTGCTTTAACCAGATGTTGCCTATGATTGTCATGGCTTGCTGACTGGCAAACGAATGTACTGTAGATATGCGCTATATATTTTAACACACAAACACCCTAAGTCGCACAGCAATTACAAATGAGATGGACATCAGTTTTTAGCAAACAGTCAAACCATCCCATTTAAAATTTGAAGCAAATATCTCAAACTATAAGCCATGAAATGTGAATAACAAAATATAAATGGATGCCTTTGCTGCAGCTGAAAAGGCAAGTAGCAAAACTGGCTTTGTGGCCATTTATAAGGTATGCTACATTAGGAGAAGAGGGGGTATTTTGTGGAGCATAGCCACTATTGCCCTTGATGGAGGCTGCCCATGACAACCAGAATAAATTGTTCAAAATGATTTGAGGGACTTTTATTTGCATGTTGCCAACTTTGTCTGGTGTCAGCAAGCTAGCACAAATGAGTGAGTTATGCGTTGATGTGCAGGAGTCCAAGTTGAATTCTTTGTTGTTGTTTTTGCTGTTTAATTCCTTTGCTTTGCTCTGTATTAAGAAACCCTGTGGAAGAGAAGTGAAAAGTGCAACATTAAAAAACATTGGCGTCACACGGTTTTTTGTGTTCATCACAATGTTATGAAATTACTATTCTGTTATGTATTCTGTTTCTCTGTGATGACGAAAGATGTAAAAAACAGAACGCTTCATCATGTTTATGACATTATGTCCATGCCAACTTGCAATGTATATCTTTATGTACTGGAGCATATCGTACTGACTCATGAGTTCGAACTTTTGTTAATTTAATTTTGCACTCCTGCACGATCATTTTGCGATGGAGCTTTTCACTCCCACTCCAGTTCAGATGCGATTCTAGCTCGCTGCTCCCTATGCATGCTCCAGCGTTGGTCCTCTTCGCATCAAATGCGGAGGTGAAGAGAGACTCTGTGTGGATCGGTGCATATTTTTCCGTGAGATTTAAGACAAGATGCGGGTGTTGATGCAGGAAAACAATCAACACTTTTGAGGCAGAAGGTTGAGATACCTGCAGAAACGTAACAGCAACGCACAACAGAAGAGTTGTTATTCAGGACGCTTGTGACGAGCCTTGAGACATGTGAACGGCCTCGAGCGTAGAAGCGAAGGAATGCTTTCCAGAGCAGTGCCTTAGGAGGATAAGGAGCTGTTGTCTCCACACTATTGCAGGTGTGACAGCCAGAAGCATAGAACACGCACCTTCTCGGATGCGAACTTGACTGCATGTAACACATTATCCCAACTTTCTAACACCATTCCAGCTGACTACAGAGAAAAATGAGAAAAATCAGCATAGTCGTGTCTTTTACCAGCTCCTTGTGCTAGGAAAAATTCTTGCAAACACGATGATGATCATAAGTGACTCCTCAAAGCACAGGGGGATTTCAGTAAGGAACAGCGCAATGAAACGTTTACGGGAAACAAAGAACGGAGGGACGAGGTGGATAAAAAAATGCCAATGCTTCTCTCTTCGTTTCAATTCATTGGATTAACAACTCACAAAATGTGTAAGAAATCACGTGCTTATACATGCATGTTAGGACTAAATGCATACAGAGAATCGCATGTACGGAGAAATGCGAAACGAAAAGTAGTGTGCAAAGAAATCAGGTACGAAAGGTGTGATAGAAAACATGTGCATACTCAGAAATGTCATATGAACATTTGCGCACCAGATGCTTTGCGAATACAGAGCTTTCCGAATGCCAAGATCCGCCTTCGAAGATTTTCACATCATTGTTTGCGATGCGAAGAATTGCTCGCGAATATCAATGCACCATGTTCGGCGTATAAAAAACGGCATTATGACGATTTGCACCTCAAGTTCTCCGTACGAGGATATGCGCACCGAAACTTTCCGCACAAAGACAACGGTGTGACACTTGGTGCGGCATGCGAGGTTGCGAAAAGGAATTGTGGACAAAATCTTGTACCTAATCGGCCAAGGCATTATCTGCTAATTGCACACACGCACAAGTTGAGCCTTATTGATTGGCCGGTGGTGACAGGCGCGGCGCGCCGTTCCTCGCCGCCCGTGCTCGTCGGCGGCTGCGGACACAATCGATTGGCGCGACGAACGCGGCGCGCCCAGGACCTGTTGATTCGGCCGGAACTTCCCGCCGCTGCTGCTGATGATAACTGGGCGATTCTCGCGTCATGCCGGGCAGGACATGCGGCGACCGAGGTAAAAACGGAACTAGAGGAGAAGCCGGGCAGCGGCCGAGGCCAGACAGGGATCATGGAAGAGGTCGAGCGGCGTCCGAGATAAGAACGGGACCAGAGAGAGGCCGGGCGGTGGCTGAGGCTAGAGCGCGACCAGCGTAGAGTCCGGGCGGTGGCCCACAATTGCACACCAGATGGGAGCGACACCAGGCGGGACGGCGACTGAGGACGGACAAGTCTGGAAGGGACACCGGTCGGCGGGTGAGGATGAACGAGTCTGGGGGAGGGGGAGGGGGGACGCCGGACGGCTCATGCGGACGAGCGAGTCGTCGAGAGAAGATGTCGAGCAGAGCGGGTCTGAATTGAAATAGAGTTGAGGCACAAAGCGAAGAATGGGGAAGATTGGGCGGGTCAGGGAAGGTAGGCAGAATGGCGGCTTAAACCCGGACAGATGAAGTTTTTTATTGAAGCTGTCATAGCTCAGACAATTGCCTCAGAAAATCCATACTAGTGCGTGGAAACTTGAAGCTTGCATTATAATGCAAGCTGTAAATGCAGACGCAGGTGCCAGTCTAAGCATCAACTGCTATCCCGAGCGTGAATCCTGGCGGATATTAATATCGTGCTGTTCAGCTGCATCCATAGCTGGGCGCATTGACTTCTTTCTATAGCACAGTGACGCCAGCGTGTTGCGCACTCATCAGTCGTAACCAAAGTGCGCTGTCCTGATGCATTAGGTCAGCAGGGTGTGGTGCGGCCATACAGCGCGCTTGCGCACGCTCAGGACGCCAACAGAACCGTGTTGGTCTTTCAGCTCGCATTACACCATGCCAGATGCAATCCATCAGCCTTGTCGTCCGACGTAAGCAGGGTCTGTGCGGGGGAGCTGATGGGGATGGGGATGGGGCCTTGAAAAATGCATCTGATCCCGGTCTTGAGCGATTCGTGATTAAAGGTTTCTGCAAATATCGTGAGAAAATGGCAGATTGTCTAGCATCATTCCGTCCTTGTTTTTAGTATATCTCTTACAGTCTCGCTGGCTTTGTTCCCATTCTTGCCAAGAGTTCTTTGGTGATTGTAAGGCTCAATGATAATAGTTCCTGTTTTACACCATGCTTACCTTATGATTTTTTGGGGGGGGCGCACCTTTACCGCTGCCTAATGATAGCTTTAGATCGAAAGATGGAAGCCTTCGCAAAAAGTATGCTTCTCAATGTTCCTTTTTCATTTTAAGAACCTGTGGCTGAGTCGTTTGCAGCGGTCCAATCGAAATGAGAGCACATCTTAAGAACACGGCGTGTTGTTTGTGTCCTGCCCATGTGTACCCTGCCCTGGACTCACGTGTGCCGTGCCCCGAACCCGCGAGTGCCCTGCCCTGAACCCACGCAAGCCCTGCCCTGAACGCACGACCCAGGTGCCTAGTGCCAGTCCAAGTGCCAGATGTCCGGTGGCTGTACCCTGCTGACTGTCTCTGGTCAGACGCCAGCTGGCCGCGGCATATCAGTTGGACCAAGTTCCTGCTCCCGGGACTGGAACCCAGGATGAATACGAAGACTTGTGGGACAAAATATGAAACACGAGCACCTGCAACCCCAACTTCACATTGATCACTCGAGCGAACGAGAGCTTTGCGTCAGAGTGCCCGCTGCAAACCTAGCCGGTGTCAGTTTGTGCAGCTGCTGTTGTCACTTTGGCCTCTGTCTGTGGGCCCTTCAGATGGGATCAGTCCTTCCATCTTGCCCAATTGCAAGCATCCTGTCTGCGCCCCTTGGTGACAGTGCAACGGCTTTCGCCGGCCTCCTTTACGCTATTGCAGATTTTTAGCCGCTTTACAAAATAGAGAGCTTAAAACGTTTATTACTTCCATATTTTAGGCACAGGTGTGCTCTACGGCATATCCGGAAAGTCGGATACACGGATGATCGCTGCTTTTTACTCGTGAGAATGTATGGTTGCGTTTGGGAATAATGAGGCAGCAGTGTACAACAGTTAAAACGTTTCAGGGCTTCACCGTTGTCGGGTGGTACCAAAAGTCGTTTTTCTGAATAAATGAACATAGGTGTAGTCGGTGCACCGTTTGCATTTCTAGCTTGATTTAGTGCTCGCTTCTCGTTTGTTGAGTCACTTAGCTTGCGATTATTTTGAGGTCTAATTTAGCGTCAGTCAATCCATGCTATTTTGGTATTCATTTTGTATTGCTAATTTTAGTCTCTGTTCTGTCTGTTTCCGCTCTGTTTAGTTCTAGGTCTAGTCTGTCCATTTCCGAGGTTTCGTTGTTTCCCTGTCTTGTCCACGGGGAGTTGAAGCGCGGTGTTGGCGATGGGCGGTCATCAAATATAGTGCACCTAAAACCTCGGTGTATTCGACGTGGCGGCCGTCTACATATGAACACTTCGCGCCGCTTCCCAGCTTTCAGCTATGGCCGGCAGAATTCACTGCCTTTGCTCCATCGTGAAAAAGGTGATCCTATTTGCTAAAAGCCGGCCACGAAAACGTCGGAATAATATCATGCTCATCCACCGATGGTGACATCCAAGCCTCTCCCTCGCTAGATGACGAGCGCAGCAGCCCCTGGGGCTCTCGTAACTCGAGGCCAGGGTCTCCGGGGGCTAGTGGCGCGGGGCGCGCTCATGTGCCGCCGGCTTTACCGCTCAGCAAGATGGGGCCCTTGTGTGACAGTCGCAGGGCCCTCGTGTGATGGTCGCAGCGACGGCTACACCGAGCGGTGCAATGACCTTTTCGCTTTATAAATAGATGGCTCGCTCCAAACCGAGAGATATGTTAACGAAAAGATGGCGATTGATGAAATCATCAACATGCATTGGTAACAGTTTGATACAGGTAACGCTTCATCCCTATATCACGCAGGAAGATGGGTTCCCCCACACCGGTCAAGGTTTGGCGTCCGTCGAAATAGACAAACGTGCAGGGAAGTGAGCGTGTACGAAGGGGAGAAGAGAAAGGTTTGTTGGGGAAAACACTGGCAGCAACATGCCGCACCAGCAGCCGTATGGACTCAAGTATCGTTGCGCTAAAAATCATCAAGTGACGTAAATAAGAGAACCCCGAATTCTTGGTGAGGGAGCACCAGCGTGCATGCGCACATATGCTCATAGCTATGACAAAACATGTGTGCTTACGTAAGAATGTACTTGTGTGATAGCATTCTCGTATACGTTAGTCATTTATCCTTTTGACTATTTGCTCACGGACGTAAAAATCACTACGTGGATTGCCTCGAGCATTTATGTGCGGACAGATATTACTTTAAAACAGGCCAATTCGCGCACGGCCTATGTTTAATGCCGTTCGGTATCAATAGCCAACGGTATCGCACGACCGCCAGGCCTTGCAGACCGAACCGTGCGGTGACGCAGAGTTATGGGTTGCAGCATTGCAGTGAGTGGCGAGCCAACGGAAAAAAGGATTTTGGGCCCATGGCCACCCCGTGGAAGTTGTGAGAGCCCTGGAACCGACGACCCAGTCATTCGTGGCAGTGTAAAACGTTTGCAAGGCTCCTAAAACATACTAGATTCCATTTACTGAGTCATTAAATCGAGTCCCTGGTTGCAAAAGCTCCACTGAATAAAAAAAACGTGCCCCCAGTCACGCACATACACAAAGTAACGAAAAATACCCAAAGTGCTTAAGTGTCGCCATAGAAAAATGTTTGCACAGCATCTAGCGCCGATCATGAAGCGTATTAAGCCTGCGCTTCCCACGCCTGCTCGTAATCTTAATGCGTTTGTTCCATGATTACGCAGCACGCGCGTTTCTGAGCAAGCTCGATGTCATAATGCAGTGAGTGAGGGAGCTCAAAACTATGACCGTATAGCCTTTCCAAACCTTTGTATGGAAGACATGTACACATACTATAACACAGGTGTGGCAGTCTTCAACAACCTCAGCCCCTTTGACGTGTCGACATGATGCCACACTTTGCGTATGTATTCAGCAAGATATCATTACTTATTGAATGAAACATATATTTTCAAAACATAGAAATATATTCAGCCCTCCGCTCACATCGGACAGTGCAGTTGCACATCAAGCCTTTCCTTTGTGTTTGCCTTTGAAGTGTCACTTTGACGTTTGCTCTCAATGATATTGATGGTTTATGATATAAATACACTAGGAGAAGATGTGTCTTTATTTGCGTACACTTCTATGTTTTTTTATATTTTCATACTATTTGTGTCGGCCAAGCTTGCAAGGAAGGGCAGCATATTCTGAACTCCCAAAAATTAAGCTCAGCGAAACCAGTGGTCAGCTCAAGATACTGATAATCATGGTGCGTGCTACTAAGACGGACGTTATTGATTTCCTAACAGCAATAGGTCCAAATGACGTGGCCTGCCATTTTGCTCTGGTTTTCAGTGACGACAATAATGCATAAGCTATGATCGAAGCCATTTGGTACACTAAGGCAATACGTGTAAGCAGTGTGTTGCTGCTAAAAATATTGCAATTTGACACTTGACATACAACTCCTTTAATGTCGTTCGTGTGCTTCTGTATGCGCGCTCATGATTCTCATGATCGGATAAGCTTACAAGCATCCGTTATTAAGTATCACTTTTCGTCATCGTTGGGAATTAACGACGCACTCACCTGTGGAGGCTATTCCTGACTCTCATCCTGGCGGGAAGGGCGGTCACCGCGAAGCATCGTACCTCGTACATCTAGTTTCCCAGACGCGCGTCGGATAACGCGGACGCTTTCACCACTAAACTACCGGCGCTCTATCCGCATGGCCTTCGCTAACACAACGATCATTAAGACTTCTTGAATATCCTGCGATAGAAAAACCGTTACCTCTGTCTTGCTCAGCGGCCCCTCCCTGCTCCCAAGCTTGTCTCTTCGGCCCGGACAAGAGGACCGATGGAGCTCGAGCTGGCAGGAGGAGCGCTGGGCCGCCAGCCCGACAGCTGGGCCCAGCGAGAGCGACGCCGGAGCGCCGCCAGCCGGGGCTCGACGCTCGCTCGGCCCGGAGCAGCGAACCGACAGAGCTGGACTTGGAAGGAGGAGCGCCGGCAGCCCGGGCTCAGCGCTCGCTCTGCCCGGACGCATCGTCGCCGACAGATACAACGCCCCGCACCGAAATACTCTCAACAATTTAAGACTCTTAAGCCGGCCATTACGGACTTGGACGGCTGCTGCCCGGCGGCGGAGGGTGGTGGGAGCGTGGGTCGGCCCGGGCGCGGGCGTATGGGGAGGGGCGCCCACTCGCCCACGCCGGGCCAGGAGGCGGCGGCGGCCGGTGTCGAGGCTACCGCCTGGCCGGCTGCGCGCCGCGGTCGTCGGTGTCTGGTGTCGCCGCCATTACGCCGCATCGGGCGCCAAGCGGCGCCGCCTTTGTCGCCCCGTAGCGCCGCTCGGATGCACGACCCGCTTCCGGACCCGCGGCAGAATTCATCACTGTCAGCTTCCGGCGAATTATATAGGGGTGGTGTCTGTGTCCGGGGCCGGCGATGGCAGTTCCGGGTGCCGGGTCGCCATCGCCGGCGGGCGACGGATGCGACGGCGCGCTCCCCGCGCCCGGGCCGAGCACCGGGGAGCCGGGTCACCAGCGCCGGCGGGCGGCGGATGCGACGGCGCCTTCCCCGCACCCGGGCCGAGCACCGGGGTGCCGGGGCACCAGCGCCGGCGGGCGGCGGATGCGACGGCGCCTTTCCCGCACCCGGGCCGAGCACCGGGGCGCCGGGTCACCAGCGCCGGCGGGGCGGCGGATGCGACGGCGCCTTCCCCGCACCCGGGCCGAGCACCGGGGTGCCGGGTCACCAGCGCCGGCGGGCGGCGGGTGCGACGGCGCCCTCCCCGCACCCGGGCCGAGCACCGGGGTGCCGGGTCACCAGCGCCGGCGGGCGGCGGGTGCGACGCCGCTCTCCCTGCACCCGGGCCGAGCAGCGTCGGCAGCCATCGAAAACAGCCTGATGGAGCCACTGAGACCTGACCGTGCGACGCTGATAGGCAGGTCAATTGGGAAGGTTTGAGTCAATGGTGACAGGAGGCATGGCTCTCGCGGACGAATTTACGGGACCACGCGAAGAAAGTTTAAGGACTTGCACACCTTTCGGACTAGCTGCAGGATCCACTGCACATACGTCAGGCAGCCAGCGCCTTGGGGACTGCTGGTGTCCCGTTGAAGGCAGCAGGCCCATCAAGTGCGCGTAAAAACAACTTTAAAATGGTACCTCTAATCCGTAGCGGCTGAATTCTGCAGAATCCGGAGCAGATTCTGCAGTCGTTGGGTTTTCCGGACTGAAGACATAAAGGGCTGCCACTTTGGCATACAAAACTTCGTCCTTGCCCTACGGTCCAAAACTTCCACACCGCGCAAGGAAATTTTCCTTACAAAGTCCGCTGAAATACGGAAGCCCAAATTGCTTTATGCAACGTATTTCTGTGTTATATCCAATGTCATTATGTGGGCAAACTTATCAATGATGTGTGATAGGTTGAAACCGTGTATGGTATTATATATATATATATATATATATATATATATATATATATATATATATACATATAAACATGCATACTTTGTTGTGAATTTCAGGCATCACATTATATATCTTAAGTAAGATATTATTTATCACATGTTTAAACACACACACACACACACACACACACACACACACATATATATATATATATATATATATATATATATATATATATATATATATATATATATATATATGTGTGTGTGTGTGTGTGTGTGTGTGTGTGTGTGTGTGTGTGTGTGTGTGTGTGTGTGTGTGTGTGTGTGTGTGTGTGTGTGGTGTGTGTGTGTGTGGTGTGTGTGTGTGTGTGTGTGTGTGTGTGTGTGTGTGTGTGTGTGTGGTGTGTGGTGTGTGTGTGTGTGTGTGTGTGTGTGTGTGTGTGTGTGTGTGTGTGTGTGTGTGTGTGGTGTGTGTGTGTGTGTGTGTGTGTGTGTGTGTGTGTGTGTGTGTGTGTGTGTGTGTGTGTGGTGTGTGTGTGTGTGTGTGTGTGTGTGTGTGTGTGTGTGTGTGTGTGTAGGGTACAGTAGGCATAATAGCCACAGCCAGTACATGTAATAGTCAGTAGCCAGCGTACTTCAATAAGTAGCACACAAGCGACTCACTCACACCAGGGACGCATTTCATGAGTCAAGTCAGCCTCCGAATATCCCACAATGCTACACTTTCATATTAACCAGAAATGTCTGGTAAGAACTCAGCCAGTCCTTCAACCTAATATCTGGCTTACACGCGAAGTTCCGATTCTAGATACAGATCATCACTGTGTCTAATGCATTACATCGGTGCGTCCTTAAGTAAGCGATTAATCAACTATGCTGCGGAAAATGATAATCGGCTAACTGCTAATGTCCAAGATCACGACACACACGCACACGGACTCGCACACGCACGCGCACACACACAAGCACGGAGTGAATTTTATGAAGATAATAAAAATCACTCTTTCCATGCATCATACGCGCTAGAATGCCTCCACACTATAAAGCCGGCCACTTCTGCCCCATTCACCATTACCGTGCACTTTTGTGCGCTTTTCCATGCGGTTGGATAACCAGTGGTGAGCTTAAAACTCCGAACATTTTTTTTTTTTGCGAAACGGCTGTGAAACCGACTGTTGAGTCAACATGCCTGAGTCGGTCATAGCTGCGAGCTAAGAGCTACCACATCTGCCACAGCCGTTATTGTGGACCAAGTCTGTTGTTGGTAAGCCACAGCTACCAGCTGTAGAAAGAGAGAAGCGTAATATGATAGCGAAGTGGAAGTCAAGTTTAATTCATGGAAGTCAAAAGTGACAGCGGAAAGAATGGTGCAAGGCAGTAGCTGTCAACTGTGTGCTGGTTAGACTGAAGGAAATGCAGATAATCTCTTAGGTAGGATAATCTCTCAGGTCATCTATCAAAACAAGCCGAACTAATTGGCGATTTCAGGCGTTGTCATTTTCAAGGTGTCTTTTTTGGAGAAGACCAAGTTGGCTATTGCATGGCTACTTTAGGATGTCTGGTCGGCATGATTAAGACACTGAACATGGCACATATTGATTTCGACCCCATGTAATCAAAACTGACTTACCAACTGGCATCAAACGGTTACTGTGGTTTTTACCCTGCCGTCCCCAACCATTCTGCATTGCTCACTGCCTTTTGTATTTGTAGGGAAAGGGTTGAATGCAAGTGAGAATGTTTACTAAATTCGGCTGTTATGACCAATATTATTTTGTCATCCGTACTGCTGCACTACATGTAATGTGTTGCTAACTTTAAAAAAACAATATATTTTTTATGCCATACAATCAAAATCTTTGTTGATCAAATTGACGCTTTTGATGAGCAGGTATGCATCTGTATACCGCACAAAAAATGCATCTGTATATCACACAACCAAGTTCCTTCTTGATAAAGTGAAGCTTTTGATGAGTAAATAATTGAACAAAAATAGATAAAGCATTTAAGTATCTGAAAAATTGCATCACGGAGCTTTGAGTTTCGAAAATCCACAGGTACCTATAAACTTGCCAGGAATGCCCTGTAGAATTTCTGATGACTTTTTGAACACCAGACCAGCGGGCTTAAAAGTGGCAGCTCTGGAGAAATACCGCGCTGAACTATCCGCGGTTTGTTGGACAACAGGGTTTAAAGTAACGCATTGGGTTCACAGTAGCAACCGATTGTCTACGAAATCCGCTGCCGATTGTGCAGCCAGCCAACTGTTACGGACTAGAGGTTCCACATTTAAGCCCGAAGGACAGCAAAGCGCCGGTAATGAGAGCTCAAAAGGTGATATCTTTAGCCCGCAGGTTTAGACGTCTGTAGAATCCGCGGCAGGTTCTGCGGCCGTCCGGTATTGAGAACCAAAGAAGAACCCTTTATGGGCTCTTTTTACCCCATGTTTGCGAGCGAGCTGGCTTCAATGTGGCACTTCTCGTCGACAAAACCAACATGACTGCAGAACATGCAACAGATTCTCCAGCCTGTCTGCATGATGTGAACGCTTGTGAAAGGGATAGTATGCTTTTAAAGTGTTTACCGATATCGTCGTCAAACGGAACATTTCAGATGCTACCCCTTCAATCCATTCTGATCAGGTCTTTCCTTAGAACTTTCAAATGCAGCAGCATTTATAAGCCATTCATTCTCTGCAGCGGAAAAGAGGAGGTGCTGTGCGTGTTTTCCTCTTCGTGGCTTGCCTTGGCGAAACAGCATCCAGACATCAAAGGCTGCCACAATCGCCGACACCCTCACGCCGTTTTCCTCTTAATTTCGGCAATTCGGCCGCAAAAACGTGCGGACTGCAAATGGATTTCCACACTGAGACCATTTGGCGGAGCGAGGGCCCACCCAATCAATATCGTCCCCGTCTCTCCCGCCCCGCCCCCGGCCCCGTCCCCGCCCAGGAGGCGGGCGGCATCCGTGCGCGGTCGTGCGTCCGTCCGTTTCCGTCGCGCTGATGGATTGTTGTCTGCCTGGTTTGATCGGGTCACAGGTCACTAGGCAGGGTCAGGGGTCATGCCTAGCGGTGAACCAACCGCCATATGTGTCGACCTCGGTCGTGGTCGGCGACAATTGCAGCTTTACGAGCGGGGGGGGGGGGGGGGGGATCATGAGGGGGAGGGGATCGGGTGACGAATGCTCCGCCGCCAGCCGGCCGTTATAACACGAATATACAGCAGCGGACCACCGCGACGAGACCAGCATGTGGTCGCAGCGTGAACCTGCTCATAAAGTGCTGGCACATTGCAGCCGTTCGTCAAGTGGGCCTTTGTGTTTGGAAGGTGAATGGCCACCGCTTTTGGAATGTAATTAAACTACGGATTGGATGTGCCAAGTCCTCTTATTTAAGGGAATGTTTCACATCGGAAGATATTTAAAAGTAAGCATTATATCTTGTAAAATAACTCACTTATAGCCGTGGCTAAATTTAAAAGGAATGTTCAATTTTTGCACTGGGCTCAAACTGAAATAGCTATCTTAAAGATTACTTGGTAGTTCACAGGTCTACCCTCCATAAGATTTGAGATAAGCGAACATTAAGCTATTGATTCCCTTCTTGGCTTTGATTTCCTCCCCATGGCTTTTAATACAGTGACGCTTTTCGAAGTGCACTTCGGCTGTGGGAAAACGAGAATTACACGGTCAAAACTGAGGCACCGGCTCAAACCTTAACCAACGCACTTCTCGGTAACTGGGCCTTGTCCGCTATGCCAATCACAAGCGTTCGTTTGACTAACGTCATTCAGTAAAGCTGACAGCGGCTCCCAGCAGATTCTGCCGTCATCATGACGACGGCTGTCAGAATTGCAGGGAGGAAGCAAGGTGCTGTTTCAGATTGTTGACAGCGTAATTTAGGCCCAAAAATGATTAATTTTTTACCCTTATTACATCGTGATGGTGCCGCAGTGGCACTACCCGGTGCTATTATGTGGTGTAACTGGACGTGAGGTTTCACTCGGGTATGTGCTTGGCAGATGTCCCAAAGGTGGAACACTCCCTTTAAGCAACATCCTGTTCCTGAACGATCCGTGATATTTGTATGCCCTTGACCTCAAAGCTAGATTTTTCCCCAGTCGAGAGTGATGAAAATGCCGGGTGTTGAAACTAAAACGCGCCGAGGGTCCGGGAAGCGCACCTTCACGTCCCAGCCCCGTCGACATTCGTTACATACAAAACTGAATGCGGGCGATGAACCGGTTAATTACAGACTCCTTTTGGCAGAAGAACCTGTAGCCTGCCCCACAAATGCTAAGTCTGTGCTCTGTCTACAGGACTGTGTTAAACCGGCATGTGCTAGTCCCGCTTTCAACTCTTAAAATTACATTAGGTGAAGCACATTACACCGGACAACTTCCGTCAAAACAAGGTTCAAACATGCGTGGCAGTTGCATATTAAGGATGCCCAGAAAAAAACTTCAGGAAGACGGCACCGTAGAATCTGAGCAAAGGACATTCTGGGCACCCGAGAGCAGCTCAAAACGCAGACAGCACTCTTTCATTAATTTCATTCATTCATTTTTTCATTCATTAATTTGAAGAAACGCACAAGCGTTCCCTCCGCTATCACCAGCAAGCTCTTGGCGTTTCGTACAGCTCATTGTAGAATATCAGCGTTTTGACAACGAGGAACAGGGGTTTCAAAAGGATGGTACGATATCACTTACCGCCTCAGGAGCTAGACGTTGAATGAAGGCACACTTCTTTAAGTTTTTTAACCTCCTACCGAATGCAGTAGGAGTGAGCGGCTCAGTTTCCTGACCTCATCGGCTCAGCGCAAGAAGTCTTGGGACAATTTGCAAGGCGACTGGCATCTTGCTGACGCACACGGGAAAGGTGGCTTAAGGATGTTGGGGTGGATAACCCTCTCGCGGCTTAAGGATAAGGCTGGTGGCTTAAGGATTGGTGGCTTAAGGATAACCCTCTATCAATAAGAATGTCTACGTTAGGTGTCTTATTTTTGTGTTAATAAAATTCGATAATGGCTGCTATATTGTGACCAATTTTTGAATGACTAATTTCGCCAATGAATATATGGTGAACAATTTCCTAAACACCTCAATTTAAGATGCGTTAATGCAAAAGACCAGATGTGGAGCTGGAGAGTGTAAGAAAAATTGATACACCTTACAGAAAAGTGAAAACACTTTTGACGCACTTTGTATAATTTAAGATATTTAGAGTTTATTCTGAAGAGTTCTGATGAATTTGTGGGGACACCTGCTAAATACAACTTTTCCGAAGACGGCTGTGTAATTGGAATATCTTAAAACTTGTAAATGTCGACAAAAAACCTGCGAACCCCATCTGCTCCCTAGCAAAGCTTGTTGCCAACACACAACCCCTGTCTTATTGCTCTGCAGACTTAAAAGAACTAGCCCTTCCCTCTTTTACAAACGACTTCGAATGTTGCTTTTCTCAAAGTGCATAGCGCTGCTGAGAACTATATAACGACAAGAGATTGAACTTAGGCACGGGGATGAGGATTGGTCCATCGTTTTGGAGTGATTTCTTCGGACGGAATAAAGTGAGTTATTCAACCTCTAGCGGCAACTCAGAAACAACGCAATATATTTTTTGATTATTATTTTCCAAAGGCCGGCACTTGTTTCCCGGTAGGTGCCGGTGTTGGTGACCCCAATCATGTTTGGGGCTGGGGCAGAGTAGTTGCAGCTGTCCCATCAAAAAATGGAACATCTAAATCATAAGAATACAAGTATGGAGGGTTATGGTGCTACTAATTGTTCAGTCTGGCAATGTGTCCCCAGTTACTGTAGCCTGAGGTTTTGCAGCTAGTCAATTCGTTGTTGGTCGAATAAGATTAAAAAAGGCTGAATTTTCTACTCTAAATTTAAAGGCGTCATAAGTTACTAAAATATCAAATTCCTTGTCAGACAAGCCAAATCAAATGATCACACATTGCGCGTGATCACGCGCCCAGTTTGTTATCTACAAAAATATAAATATATGTCGCAACGCTGGCAGCCGTCTTTTCCGGGGGCGGCCGCCTGGGTATCCTGCAGTGCATATCCCGACTCAGTTTGGTGACGCCTCGTACGATCATCCCGATCAACAATAAAGGTACCTTTAACAAAGCCGCTGAATTTACTTTCAAATGATCGTAATGGCCACAATTCTTTCGATCATTAGCAAATTGATGCGCGAGGCTGATCTTGTCTGTCGGCTCCGCTGGCACGTGTACCGGTGCGCAGGGCTCGCTTTACATACAACTGATGATGATCTGATAATTTGCGACCACAAATACATTTTTGAAGATAAATTGCTAGATTTTGTGTAAAATGGGGCTCATTGTTACCCTAAAGTACGTACAGGACATTAATAAAACGGTGCAGGGACGGCATGCAAGAAGGTCGGCTTCAGTTTGAGTTGAACTTACAGGGTGACCTCTCCAAAATGTTCGAGGCTATACCCCTAAACCATTGCCCTGATTGAGCTCAGGCTTACACAGGTAGATGTAGGTCCCAAAATAGCCACGCGGAAGGATTCTTGTTAAATTTACGACAAAATTGCGTGAAACACTGGTTCACCTGTCGTGTGAACGAAAATACGTTGAACGCTTAGTGGACTGCCAGGGCTGAGGAACTTACCGCATATCAATGGACCGTGGTGCCCACAGTAACTACGACCACTGTGAGGCGGAATCACAGAACCAACACGAATACTCCACAAAAACAAAGTGGGTGCCATGCAGTGTTTCCTAGCGATGGGGATGCTTGGCTGTTGCAATTTTAGGCAACAAAGCATCCATTGTGCTTAAAGTTTGGAAGAAGAGTACCCGCAGCTGGCCACAAAACGGAGTCTGGATTTGTGCTGCACCAAACGAACAGAGAGACTTCTTCTTCTTCTTCTTTCTCTGTTTAGTCTTTCTGGCCACGCAAACCAAGGTCATAAGACACTGGCGAATCATAATGCTAGGTTTTGGAAACTAGGAAAGGCTATAGGAAGTTTAACGGTACGGGAGTTGTTATCGGTACAATAATGCTGCAGCTATTCTGCCTCATTTTAACAAACATCACTTCTAACCCTAGATCCAGATCTTCAACATTCATATAAATGTCTACTCCTCTCAGTGCCACATTGATCCCCGCGTGGCCTTTTCGCACAAATTTTTCGTCAAAAGCAAGTTATTTGAAACGCCACAACCCCGGCCCTGTATGAGCGGGATGCAAGGGTGCCTCGAAAGTAACAACGCTTTGATCAATTGGCACTCGGGGCTGAATGTCTGTGATGTGTAGTTCTGAACTTGATATTTGCTAACAAATACAAAATCGATCGGGGACTGCTGTGGCGGCTCAAGGCAGCACCAGGCATACTGAGCAGTGTCCGGGAATAACAGCCCTCAGACGTCTACCACACGAAGATCCTTCAGAAGATGCGACGGGGCTTTCGTGGCGTGTTTGGCCCGGCGTGGCTCTGCGCTGACATCAAACTCACGCGGATGTGCGTTGCAGCTCCCGCATATCAAAATAAAATTCATGTCATCAGCAGTCAATGCCTCCGGTTTCTCGCGCTTACTCTCGTAAAACTCTAAGCTTTGCCATAGCCTTGGGTTGGTGCACAAACAGCAAAAATATATACGGGAAACGCATCAGACTGCAGGTCGATGATAAGGAGTCGCCCACCGCTGCCACAACACAAACCTTCTGCACAAATGCATGCGTTGGACTTTGGCAGCAAGACAGCTGCGCCTAATTCGGCACATCTCGGGCTGTGTGCAAACAGAATATCCTCGCCCATTCGGCTTCCCAATTTTTAAAGTCCGATGGCCTTGAATGCGGCTCCTGCAATACTGCTAGGTGATTTGGGTGCAATGTATGCAGAAAATGGAAGGTTGCCCTCCTTTTACATCTCTGTCGCGATCCTCACACATTAAAAATTCCAATTTTACATCAGACATACCTTTTCCAATGTAAAAAACTGAGGGTTAAAAAACGTCATTGTTTTAATAACTTCCATGCTGCGACTACAATCGACACGTCCCGCAACACAATTGTCTCGCAAAGCACAGCCTTCGCGCTCACGACGCCACACAGCCGGCGCGGCGGATAACGCCTACGAACTCGGTTTTCAGCCAAATCAATGGTCTAGGTGCGCGAGTCTCCACACCGGTCAGCTGATTTGCCCTGGCGGCAATCATAGTTGTCGGGACGGCAGCTAATTTCCAGTGCAACGCAGCGCACAGGCGGTCTCAGATCCGTCGGCATGAGCGTCGGTAAAACACACTGCATGCAGCCATCGCGCGTACGCACCGATAAACCCACCACAAACTCTACACATCAGCGGCGTGAAGGAGCAGCACCAGTACATAAGACAAGAAAGCTACGATTACCATGTCTGGGCCGCATGCAGCACATCGTCCAGATTTTCGGAACTGCTCACTCGCTCTCTTATTTGGCCGTCTCCAAACAGGCGAACGAAAACATGTCCCTGCCGAGTGAACACACCACAGAAAGTACCCTCTCGTTTTGCCCTCCGCAGTTGAGGATATGCTGCTTCCGCCGCCTTGTGCAATCTGTTGTTGTTGCACAGCTGTTCATTTCTGTCACGCAGCCAACCATTCCTGTCCCTACCTAATGTAACCCGTTTATGATGAATTTCATCCCGCGCACTGCTTAGACCAACGCGCTGGCATTGACAGACAACTTCCTCCCCCTCCGCATGAGGTAACCCTCAGCTACGTCATCGGTGTTCACCTCAATGTCCGGTAAGTGTTTACGCACGGTCTTAACTGCGGCCTCCTTCACGTTCTTCTCCCACGGGTCCTGGATAGACGGCGTGACACGTGGCCCTGCGAAGGTGAGGTACAGACGGCTCATATTCATCTGCAGCTTCACGACGGGCCCTTCCAGTCCTGGGATCCTGGTGTTGCGCTGATCTATAGCAGACCAAAGATAATCCAGCTCCACGCCCTGCTCGTCAAATGTTTTTCCCGGTCGAGCACCCTCCGCCTAATACCGACCAGCTCTTGCCGGAGCGACGGATTCCTTCGTGTTTGTTCACATGATACCAACTGCCAACTACGACAGCATGCTCCCAGGAGCTCGGAGCAGACACCGCTGGGACATGCGCCCATTCAGGATCAGAGAAGACCTCCGTCTCTGAGTCCCTGGAGATCTATCCCGGTCGCTTACTTCTTTTTTCTGTGTTCTTCCCGGTGTGGGGGTGGCCCATTACGGAGCAGACCATCTCTTGGCCACGGCTGTATCCTTCAGTGGCGCGACCCATCTCATCGGCCAGCTAGGACTTCTGGCGACATGAGGCCCCGCGGTCCTGAGAGCTGCGAACATTCATATCCTTCTTTTGCTTAGGGCATATGATTGATTTACTCCGGGTCCAGTGAAATGCCACAGAACGAGGCAAATAGGCAACCCAGCAGTAACAGGTTGCATAAATAGTTGTTGCAGTTCGATTTGTTTTTCACGATCAAAAGGTAGTCACCTTACCTTCAGCTCCACGTTTCACATTCACATTTTTCGGTCCATAAATGCAAGTTCGCCAAACTTCTCCAACAGGCTCGTTTGCATCGGTCGAGCCGCCCAAGCTCAGCAATAACCAAGCGCCCGTGGCCGGGTTTCCCTCGCGGCGTGCAGCTGCGGCGGGCGGTGCGTCGCTGACCTCGCGCACGTCCAGTCAGGGTCACTGTGGGACACGGACTGACAAAAAAGGGGACCAGCGAGCGGGAGTATTGTGGCTCAACGATTGGAGGTGCGGAAAAGGAACTGACGAAGAGCTCAGAACCGTGGCCCACCTAGAGTTCATTCTAGCAAGAATCAGCATACACGCCCCGGGCACCGGTGAAAGTGCTTCCAACGACGACCATAATGTAACCGGAGGCGGCTCTCTGGCCAATGGGGCCTCATGTCGAGCTGTGACGCAAATATGAGCTCCTTTCTGTCGAGCGCTCCGCGAAATGACACCTATTTATTCCCCGATGAGCAAGAGCGAAGAGATGTGCTGCTTAACTGAGCGCGTTAGACTGGGGTGGAGGTGAAGATTGGTGGTGTATGTCCCCAGTGTTAATTCTTGCATATGCGCCTGCTGTTGAAACATCATTGATTGGGCTGCAGCTTACATAGCAATGACGAGAACAGGGCTAGGAAGGCCTTACAAAACCGCAAGATATCTGCCATTTATGTTTAAATCGTGTGATCCTCAAACGGCCAAATCTAGTCACTGTCGAAGGTATATCTAACTTGATCTTGAATGACCTTACTTTACAAAAGCCAACAGAGCGACGGCAATTACACTTGGTATTGATAAGGATAAAACGAAGAACCCGGAGAACTTTTTTGCTGTCCATTTCTGGCGAGAAAGAAATATAACTAGCCCCTTTGAGCGTAATGTTTAAGCAATCAACTCCGGAAATAGGTCATAGGTCATAAACCATTGAGGCAAAAACTTCGAAGCTGTGCATGCCTTTAACCTATGTGAAGGCAGGTACCCAAAATCTCAGCTTCGTGCTCATAACCGTTAAAAAGTTATTTCGGAACAGACCTGAAAGGTCTCTGAGGGGCATTAGAGAGAGGTTAAAACGGCTTGGCGAATGACGTTTGGCACTTGGAACCAACAACGTCGGCGATGAAATCGAAAATCATGCAGGGCGGAGTGCTAAACCTCTGAACCCAGAGAGCAATAAACATTTTGACACAGTTGTGTTGCACTTTCCACTGCGAAACTTGGGTCGCCGTTAATTATTTCCGGATTACCGTAATTTGTTCAGCTGGCGTGCATGTCTTTTGGAAATTTACAAGTGTGCCTCTGTTAAAGGGGATGTTCCACACTTGAAGATATCGAGGCAAGCATCCGAGATGACGGCATAATCTCACTGATAAGTACTGGCATACTTTTAAGCGGAAAAGAAGGCTCGAGACAACACCATTCTCTATTGAGTACAGATACCACCCAGAACGGCATTGTTTGTGTCCTAGAACGATTGCGAAACGTTAGGGGTGCTGCCGACTGACTACGCAAAATTGCACGCTAGCACTCTCTTGTAGTGCTTCAACCTGCCGAGAGGGGCAGGTGGGGGTGCTGCACGCATTTGCCGAAGGAAATAGTGCGATGAGCTCGTGTTTTGCCCCGTTCTTGTAGTGCTCTTGCATATTTGCCGGTGAGTTTAAGTTTTTTTTCTTATATTCATACGTAGGTTATGACTCTATTCTGAAGTTACTTGGTTCCAAGTCGTATTTACGTAACACCTAGTGCCCGTGTCCAAATTCTCGTCTTATATGGCACAAAACGTGATTCATGTTTGAAACGTGCACTGCCTGCACAGCATTGATTGAGAACTATTTGAAATTCGTTACATCTGGACCCCGTGCTCCCGAACGCCAGACATGAACGATGTGACGATCATATTCCTCTTGGCCTTGAACGTCGCATAGAAAATAGGGGGGGGGGGGCAACGTTTGAAACGACGTTTTTATGGCATCACGCAAGCCTGAGTGACTTTGAAATAGTCTGAACGAAGTAGTCTGCACACCTTCAGACGTTCAGCTCGGAAACTAGAGGATGTTTGGTCTTAAGAAGGTCGGGGTTGTGGACTGCACACAACGATCTTCAATATATTAATCCGAGTTAAAAATAAAAACATACAATTGTGGGACATTTGCTTTAAAGCCGCCCCAAGTTTAACTGGCTAGTTTTCGGCGGCCAGAGCTCCAGAACTCACCTAAATCGCCGGAGCGTCTTAACACTCATCCTAATAGGTAATCGATGTCACTGCCAAGGTTTTGACAAGGTCAATAATAATATGCCTATATATATATATATATATATATATATATATAATGTAATATAGTAATATACATGCATACATATATATATATATATATATATATATATATATATATATATATATATATATATATATGTATGTGTCTGTGTGTGTGTGTGTGTGTGCATAGTATATACGTAGTATAAAATACAATTTGTGTGCCATTTTGGCTCGATGAGGTTTGTCGCCGTTTGTTTGTTGGAACAAGTCGCGCGTGATTGTTGTAGCTATGCTACTGTTCAGTTCTATTCCATGAAGTATCAGATTGCAACGCATCGCGGCAAAAGGTAGCCAGTGTGGGGCAGCCTTTAAGATTACGATTGCGATTTCAGGACCCAATCATAACCTAGAAATTGAATCATGGTCTGCGAATGTTTGCGGACGTATGCAGGGAACGACGTTTGAAAAGCGATCGTCGCTTGCTCCGGGAGCTGGAAGAGCTCGATGTAAATGCAAAGTGGAGACCTTTTTAGCCCGAGCGCTCAATCACGGCATCTCTAGGCGCGCCAACAGCGCGTCAGCACAGACTTGCCCAGATCAGCCCCGAGTCGTCCGAACGCAGGATCCAAGTGAGCTGGCTGACAGCGTAACGGTGTAAAAACCGCATGATCGCACACGTCTCTGACGCGCACACGTCTCTCCTCTCTCTCTCTCTCGTCTCTATCTCTCTCCTCTCTCTCTCCTCTCTCTCTTCTCCTTTCTCTCTCTCCTTCCTCTCTCTCTCCTCTCTCTTCCTCTCTCTCCCTCTCTCTTCTCTCATCTCTCTTCTCTCTCTCTCTCTCTCTTCTCTTCTCTCATCTCTTCTCTCTCTCTCTCTCTCTCTCTCTCTCTCTCTCTCTCTCTCTCTCCTCTCTCTCTCTCTCTCTCTATCTCTCTCTCTCTCTCCTCTCTCTCTCTCTCTCTCTCTCTCTCTCTCTTCTCTCTCTCTCTCTCTCTCTCTCTCTCCTCTCTCTCTCTCTCTATCTCTCGCTCTCTCTATCTCTCTCTCTCTCTCTCTCTCTAGTGTGTGTGTGTGGTGTTGTGGTGTGTGTGTGTGTGTGTGTGTGTGTGTGGTGGTGTGTGTGTGTGTGTGTGTGTGGTGTGTGTGTGTGTGGT
>NW_023596475.1:0-32594 GCF_011947565.3 Pollicipes pollicipes
TCAGAACGCATTTCTTTGCGCAATAACGAACCTTCATTTGGACAGTGACTGTCATGTAACGTCAACTTGGCTGGTGTCAAAACTGATGTATACAGCACCGTCTTCCCTCTCGTCCCCTGCTGCCTGTCGGTCAGCATGTGTTTGCGCCCACGTCATCCACATCACGTGCAACTGCAGAAATGTCACACATGGTGACTGATCCCAACCTTGAAAGGCGTACACCTGTCCTAACCTTTAAACTTTGTCCTTGTTGGCGTATACATATATGATTATGAAGCATGAATGTTAGCGGCGTCACTATATATACTTTACGGAGTCTGAGCCTCCTCCCCTTCTCCATGCCGACTTATCCCCCTCAATGCTCCTCTGGCTCCCCTCAATGCATATGAGCAAAAAGGGAATATAGGACATGCTTCCCTCAGCGGGAACAAGCGTATCTGCAGCAGTGTACGGTGTCGCCCCGTCCTGCTGGGACCACCCCTTGCCCCCATCGATCCCGCGAAGCCACCCCGGGACCGCCAATAAGGGTATCAGAGCGATAGCGGTGTAGCGCTCTGAGGTGTGTTGACAAAATATTCGTTACCGTCCTCAAATAGGCTTTTTCTGTGCAGTTATGATTTGACGAATGTGAGATTCCTGATCCATACAAATGTTTTTTATAACGCTTTGCCATGGAATGGTCATCCGCAGTCTCGATTGTGCCAGAAATGCGCTTTTCACTGTTAAGTAAAACGTGGGAAACTTCGCAGCATATATTTTCACAATACGCCTCCTGGCCCATCCATGTACGTTTCCTCTCATAAATGAGGGTATACTATAAGACCATATACGACCATATGCTATACGGGGCGGCAATCGCCCACCACCTGGCCTACGTGCCGAGTAAAGTACTTTAAACGTATGATTAAAAGGAATGCACGAATCACCAGCATTGAATGTTGCAGTGCACACCACGATTTATTACCAGACAATATCGAACGTATTTACTTGATGCCACACTGCCCTATTTGCACACGCCACATAGGCGCAGAGTACAATTTCAGTATAGGCCACTGACAGATGCCTGGACGGACGTGCATTTGGGATCAGGCGATGCACCAGAAGTGCTTGGCTCCACTCATCCTATGTGATATGGAACCAATTCACAGGTGACCTGTTTACGTCCAACAACACTATACGAATGTAATAGAACGATTAGTCGGACAGCCGGTCAGACGTGATCGCAAGCCGCTGAACCCGTAGCTTGTTGCGGTTGTCAGGAACAGGTCACTGGCTTCGTTATATCCGCGCCCGGAATATCAGGATCTTTAATGACAATGAATGAGTGAACAGGGCTGTCTTCTGTCGGGAACTGAACTGGTTCAATGGAGGAGCGTTGGATGGATCTTTAAAGCGAAAAGGAAAGGAACATAATATGATTCAAGAGCGTGTTTTATGTTTTAAAAAAAATCCTGTGGAAGGAAGTGCAAAACATAGCATCAACACATTTGTGTTACAAAGCTTTTGGTGCTCATCTCACTATTACGAGATACATTTTCTTTTATGTCTTATGTTTTAGTGCAATGACCGAAGATGTGAGACAACAACAACATTTTTGTCATGCTTGTAAGGTTGATGCCATGTCAAATTAATATGTATGTCCTTGTAAGCCAGGGCATTCTCACTGACTCATAAGCTCCAGCTACTGTGAATTTAACTTTTCACTCCTTTGCGGCCTTTTTGTGGTTAAATTTTTCGCTCCCCACTCAAGCTCAATAGCGATTCAGCTGACTGCACCTGGCCGCGCTCACTCGTGTATCCCGCGAAGTCTGCGGCGCCGTTTGCACCCTGACCTCCCAGTCTCCCCCGCCGTTTTCACCCTGACCTCCCACAGTCTGCGCCGCCGTTGGCATCCGACCTCCCAGTCTCCGCCGCCGTTGGCACCCTGACCTCCCAGTCTCCGCCGCCGTTGGCACCCTGACCTCCCACAGTCTCAGCGCCACTCGCGCCGCAGCTACCAATGTGCTTCATTCGTGACCAAGCTGCCGATTAGTGTTGCCTGGCCAAGCTGCCGATTAGTCTGGCCTGGCGTGCGGACCGGGGAAGTTCGAGCTCCCGTACGCAGGCCGACTCCGTCAGGCGTGGATCATTGGCTGAGAAGAGGTGCCGTCGCGGGCAGCTGCGCTCTCCCAGAGCAACACTGTGCCGCACGGTCAGATCGCTGGCGCAGCCAGGACGGCAGGCGAGCGGGCCGGCACGGTCAAGTGAACGGGCTCCAGTCGCGAGCCACGGTGAGTCTCGGCGGACGACGCTGGCCGCTCAAGCCGTGGTAACGCCCGCTCCGCCGGGCATGCTCTCTGCGGGAGCACCAACTGCTGGAGCGGCAGCAGTTCCACCACATGTCTCCCGGAGACAGACTCAAGCTAATATGAGACCGCAGGTGTGCTGGAGGTGCTTTAGTGGGGGGCACTGGGTACACCTGTTGTGGCACGCAACATTTCATTTTACGGGAATGACGGCTGCTGCAGAAGGTACCACCGTGCGCTTCACGCTGGCACCGGCATCTCGCGCGGCAGAGAAGGCTTCCGGAGCTGGGGATCCTGGAACGTCATAACAATTAATCCAAAATCGCTGATCACTCGCATATTAAGAATTGGTCCTCGGTTCTCGCATGTCTGAAAGTGGTACATCGTATAATCAGAGAAGCCTTTTTTCAAGACAGGTGGGACCTTTCGGATCTGAGATAAGGTATTCCCGGGCTTAAGAGATGAGTCGATCGAATTTTTTCCTTCCTGAAATGCTCACTTTCTTGGTCTAGGATGAGCCCTGAACTGAACGGATAAGATCCCTCTCTCGGTTTGGATGGAGCTTTTCCAGACAAAACGGGCCACTTTCAGAGCCTGTGACGAACTTTTTACGCACCTAGATGGGGTCTTTTCAGGCCGGTGATGTACTCTTTCCAACCTTGAGGGTGGCCCTCTCTGAGTTTTGCGATCAGCCTTTCCTGATCCGAGACGGTCCCTTCCGAGTCTGCGATGATGCTCCCTTCCGAGTCTGCGATGCTCCCTTCCGAGTCTGCGATGGGGATGTCTCAAAACAGAAGTGGACCCCCTTTTGCCGGAAACTGACAGGCGTTTTATTGTCTTGAAATGGACCCTTTTCAATCTAAGATGCGCCTTCTCCGGATTCTAGACGTTTCTTTTCTGAGCCTAAGATGCACGCTTTCCAGAACCGGGCGGGCCCTCTGCGCGGACTTTGGTAACACAATGAGCGAGTTACTTCCAAACATCTGAGGGTCCCTTCTAGACTCTCTGAAATCATGGAGCAGCAAAAAGGGATTCTTGCCACATCAAAGCATGAGGAGGGAATAGGTTACTTGCTACCCCCCCCCCCCGACCCTCACCCCCACCCCCAACCCCACCCTCCAGCTGGTGTCCCACCTCACCACACGTTACTGCTGAGCTGCAGCTGATGTCCCGCCTCACCACACGCTACTGCTAAGCTGCAGCGGGTGTCTTGCCTCACCACACGCTACTGCTAAGCTGCAGCTGATGTCCCGCCTCACCACACGCTACTGCCAAGCTGCAGCGGGTGTCTTGCCTCACCACACGCTACTGCTAAGCTGCAGCTGATGTCCCGCCTCACCACACGCTACTGCTAAGCTGCAGCTGATGTCCCGCCTCGCCACACGCTACTGCTAAGCTGCAGCGGGTGTCTTGCCTCACCACACGCTACTGCTAAGCTGCAGCTGATGTCCCGCCTCACCACATGCTACTGCTAAGCTGCAGCTGATGTCCCGCCTCACCACACGCTACTGTTAAGCTGCAGCGGGTGTCTTGCCTCACCATACGCTACTGTTAAGCTGCAGCGGGTGTCTTGCCTCACCACACGCCACTGTTAAGCTGCAGCGGGTGTCTTGCCTCACCACACGCTACTGTTAAGCTGCAGCGGGTGTCTTGCCTCACCACACGCTACTGTTAAGCTGCAGCGGGTGCCTTGCCTCACCACACGCTACTGCTAAGCTGCAGCTGATGTCCCGCCTCACTACACGTTACTGTTAAGCTGCAGCGGGTGTCTTGCCTCACCACACGCTACTGTTAAGCTGCAGCGGGTGTCTTGCCTCACCACACGCTACTGCTAAGCTGCAGCGGGTGTCTTGCCTCACCACACGCTACTGCTAAGCTGCAGCTGATGTCCCGCCTCACCATACGCTACTGTTAAGCTGCAGCGGGTGTCTTGCCTCACCACACGCCACTGTTAAGCTGCAGCGGGTGTCTTGCCTCACCACACGCTACTGTTAAGCTGCAGCGGGTGTCTTGCCTCACCACACGCTACTGTTAAGCTGCAGCGGGTGCCTTGCCTCATCACACGTCACTGCCGCGCAGATGACGGAGTCGCGTCAATCTCTGGCCGTGTCTGAGCCAGCTTCAGAGACAGCAGGCGGGAACCTACTCCACGGAAGCAAAGCTCGACGGCGGCGAAGGCTCTTACGAAACCTGACGTTTCTGGTAAGGAATAAGTTTCAGGCGTGTTGAGTGGTTCGCTTTTGTTATTCCAACCGTGCGCTCTTCTCTAAAAACATAGCATTTCTAAACATTTGGTGGCGAGTGGTGCTTGATGTACCACATATCTGGGTAATACAGCTGCAATTAAACCTGCCTAATCCCTCTTCAAAGTAAGGGTAAACAAAATCCATCACCTCCCAAAGTCTATAATTAGAATCCCTGTTTTGAGAGGTAACTTTTGTATTACATATTGGCACACAAAAACGGCCACTTCTGCGCCACACCTAGTGCAGCAGAACCAGCAAACCCATACAAGCTGGTATGTGGAGGAGGACTGCGACAGTGAGGTTACTCATGCTCAGTAAAGTCACCTTCTTGAAGAACGCTGTGAAGATCTGGAATGCATAGGCGTGTGCTCATTGATAGCAGCATGTGGGCAACCAGTTCATTGTGGTATCCACGCCAGGGATATTAAAGCAAACTCGCCTTACTCTCCATGCTAAAATGCATTTACCGACAATCCTTGGTGTCCGAACAGATTGGAAGACGCTGTTAACGATCCACTTGCGTAGACGCGGTTAATGCTGTAAGCGTGAAGCGCCAGTTTATGGTGATCAGTACACCATTGCTCACATCCAGTTGGCTAGACATCCCGTCAAACAGATCCCTGACTGTACTCGGACATTGCTTGCTCTCGTCAGCCCCTGTTACCGGTGTCTGTTCTCCCGCAGTCGATAATGCTTGGCCTGCGTCAGGAGCGACGCTGTTAATGGCAGTTGCGTGATGTGGAGGAATGAGTTGATTATAAGTAACACTTTGCATGGAATATCGTTGCTCTCATAGGCCACATGTTAAAGTATTAAACAAGGGGCACAAGCCCATTCAAGTTATGCATGGTTCCGTCTTTGGTTTGCCTAAATTCCTCCCAATTCTGAGATGCGAGCTGCCTTCGCCTTCAATCCCTGGTGTCCGCAGTTGTTGCCTGTCCCGCCAGACTCTCCGCGCCGGCATCAGTCGCGCCGGTCCTATGACGTCCGTTACCCTGCTTCCCTCCTCCCCTGACGCCGTTCCACCTGCCTTTCCTCATCCGCCGAGGCTTCTGTCGTCCCCTCGAGGTCGAGGTTCCCTGTGGAGGCCTCGCCAGTCGCTGATACTCCGCTGACTGCCGCTCCCCGCAGCTGCTGGGGCTGCTGGTGCTGGTGCGCTGGCAGTCGTGATCCATCTGGGGTGGTGTGCGGCGCAGCAAGGCACCGGAGCCGGCCGTGCGCCGGCCGCTGCTGCGCTGGCGGCGGACCGGCGCCTGCCCGCCCACCCCGGACCGGTGCCCGGCCGGGCCACGCCCACTGCTCGTCGTCTCGCTTGGACGGATTCCGGTACGACTACCTGCACTTCGGCGTGTCGCCCATGCTGCAGGACATGCTGGACTGCGGTGTGACGGCGCCCTACGTCCGCACCTCATTTCCCAGCAAGACGTTCCCCAACCACTACAGCATCGCCACGGTGAGAGGATCGGGGAGGGACGATCCGGGCGCTAGGCTCCTACCATGGCCTGTTCAAAGTTGACCCGACCGCTTGTAGTCCCCTGGGGATCCCCTGGGGGTCCCCTGAGGGTCCTTTGAGGCCCAGTGGGCCCGACTCCTGGTCGTGCGTTCAGAGCTGAATCAAGTGACTGGACGTTCCGGGACACCCTAACGGCTTGGTGGACGCTGCGCTCCTCCCGTATCCAACTCAGTGCTGTACCTCGCCAGATGGGGTGTGGATGTTGAATACATCGGTGAATGGCGTTCATTGGTGTGCTCTGACTTGCGTAATGCCGTGCTCAGATGTGCGCGTGAAGGTAGGTGTGCGTGTGGATGTAGGTGCACGCGTGCGAACGCGACTGCACATAAAACCCCCACTGCTGCGAATAAAGAGTAGACTACGGCCACAATGGACCAACGGTTGCACATCAGACGGATTGCTGCCCGCTGTTACCGCTGGTTTTCAGCCTCCCTCATGTTTGCGACGCTGAAGGAGTCGAACAGTTCGCGGGAGGCCCCGCCTCAGTCGCACGCTCCCACACCATGTAAGGCGGCGCCGTGCTACCTCCGCAGGGCATGTATCCGGAGTCGAACGGCATCGTCGGCAACAGGATGTACGACACGGCGCTGCCTGGCCGCCGCTTCAAGCTGGGCAAGCAAGAGAGCCTGCGGCCCGTCTGGTGGCGTGCCGAGCCGGTGTGGGAGACCGTGCGGAAGATGGTATGTTCATCGCACCACACTTCCGCAGACTTGGCGGAGCACAGCAGCCTGCTGCCATTGTTCGCTGTTACGAAATGCTCCATTTTTATAACATTTTTCAACACATTTTCATGAAGCGTAATCACTTCTCGTTGTCTCCAGTTTACTCTCAGCTGCACACAACTTTGTGAACATAAAATCTGATTTACTTTTGCGCTCGGTGCAATTTCACACTGCTGTACAATAAATAATTGAGATATCGTGTTTAATGTGTAATATCTATTCGTACCATGCGTTCTACGCGCTGAAAGGGATGCACATGCATTTATATTCTTGCATGATGCATGCATTTATAAAATGCTGGGCCAGCCGGTCTCAACGTTTATCTCGCAGTCCAAGTCGATGAGTCCTGGTGATGATGACTGACATTTCATGGTCCGATAACGAGTGCAGCCGCTCCAACAGTCACGTCCTGTACATGGGAGGGGGAGTATCCGGACCAGACGCGCCATTCAGCGCCGAGCCACGCTTCCGTGCATGCATTCAGGCTGGGTTCGGCTCGGCTTCAACGCTTGGCACGGCGCCAGCAGCCCGGTCACGTGACCAGGAACGTAGTCTCTCGTCTGGTCACGTGACCTGGGGACACACGTGGCAGCGCAATGCGGCGGTCGTCGCGCGCAGCTATCATGCGGCGGTCGACGCACGCAGCTATCGTGCGGCGGTCGACGCACGCAGCTATTATGCCTGGTAAAAAGGGCGTCAAGGATGACCTTCGGCATGATTCGCCGTGGACACATTCCTGTTAGGGGTTGGATGGCTGACATACAATGAGGCGGCGGAGGTGCGTGGAAAGAGTGGAATAAATCGAGTTGAGACCAAGCCGCAGCGCCCAAGATGACGCTAACGTTCAGCATGCAATTAATCCAACCGTCGAGCGGCCTCCGTGCCTCTGTGCCGGTCCCAGAACATGAGCTGATTTCCTGGCGTCGTTTCAGGGCGGTTGTGTCGGCGGTCTTCTTCTGGCCGGGCTCTGAGGTGCCCGGTCGTCTGCCGACGCATTACAAGCGGTACGACAGCAAGGTGCCGTACGAGCAGCGCGTGACCCAGATCATCGACTGGCTGCTGCTGCCGGAGCCGAAGCGACCCCGCTACCTGTCGCTCTACTTCGAGGAGCCGGACAAGAGCGGTCATAGCTATGGCCCGAACTCGGAGCAGGTCAGAGAGGGGGAGGGGGGGGGGGGGTGCGAGGGACGAGATATATGGCAAAGGGACTGACAGACCCTCGCCGACCCGGTGGCACGTACTGCCCCAGCGGCCGGGTGGGGCCGGATGTCAGTCGTCTGACGCAGCGTCCATTGGCGGTGTCGGGCTGCATCTGTCAGCGGGCGGACTCATCTGAGCCAGACGCTCCAACGATGGAAAACTGCAAACTTGGCGGCACCACGGCCAGCGAACTGCAGAGTCGTCAGCGTCAGTGATTTTATTTACCTCCTCGCAGTCAACTGGATGCCTTCAGCCATTGGGGTCGTTTCGTATGCAGGTTTGTTGAAGCGTGAAATGTGCTAGATCTGAAAGTGGGTGTGTGAACTTTCTGGAGCAGAGAAAGTTCTCCATGTAGTGCTGTTCAAGACTATGCCGGCTATGCTCAGCTGACGAGCCAACCTGCTGACGTACGCCCGCGGTCACGAGGCGGCCATATTTAATTACAAACGAGTGGACTTTGACGGTCTGTGACAGAGCCTTTCCTTGGTGCCGTGAAGACTGCTGGATGACACAATCGTTGACAGGGTGGCGGACATATTTGACTCATTGCTTGACTCGGCAATTGCCGGCCGTGTTCTCGCTGTGGTCCTCCGGCGTAGAATTACCCCTTAGTTTGACGCGACGATGCGGGCTGCTCTCCGGCTGGAGTTGGCTGCATTCCCTTAGTTCTGGCGAGATCCTGTACCAGTGAACGAAACGTAATATATGCAGTAGATGTGCATACTGCTGAATCTGCGTCAGATGTTAAAGACCGAAAAAGTTGCGAAGAGTCCCGGCTATTTTGGCTCAAGACCAAACCAGTTATGGTCGTTCTAAAATGTGTAACCAAACATCGCTCATATCACCTGTCTTAAACGATTGGGATCGCATCCTTATGTCCAATGCCTTAGATCGTGCCATTGCACTTAGCACGCGCTCGGGCGGGGGTCAAATTACCCCCCGAGGGGTTTTCCGGAATGGTATACGAACGACGCGGCGTAGCCGCGCCAAATTTTGCACAGATGTAGACAATTGAATAGCGGATCTTGTGGCATCACAGATTGAATGTACCTTGTAAGGTCGCTGACCTACGGCAGATCAAAGTCAGGCTATGGATTCAGCGAAGTCAATTTCGAGTGAATTTTTCAATCTGATGGAACAACGGAGTGTTGGACGAAGCCATACATCTCTGAGATACTTTCGTAGGCAAGACAGCAATTGAATGACCGAATTCCATTGATCTAGGGTCAGATAAGGTCGAACCAAGATCAGGACCAACCTGTTTTATTACTCTAGGGCTTGCTGGTGGGGTTGATTCTGATGCTCATTTCGAATGTACTGATGACAGGAACGGCATTAGAAATCTTCCATGTGCTTTTTATAGGTCAGAATAGGTCACTGACCTAAATAACCCAGATCAACATTTCATTTTAGAAACATATTGCCTTGTTTGATATTTGTCGCTTTTTCAAGTGAAAAACCCAAAGCAGTCTTCTATGATTTTGATCATCATGACCTTAGAAAGGCTGAACAAGGTCACTGACCTTGAATGGGCATGTGACGTTTTGCTTAGAACAGGTATCTAGATTCCCGAGACGCTTTGGAGACCAACTTGTGGTTTGATCTTTTTTGACCTTATTTGACCCGAAGGTCATAACCTACGAGGCACAAACTTTGACCTAAGTGAGTTCTAGCACAGGCCAAAACACCCCATGAATTTGGTATCGCTAGCCCTCTTAGTTTCTGAGATATTAGGGGGTCAATTTGACCCCCACCCGAGCGAACGGTATCCAACCGGCCACCTGGGCGCATGTTAAAGATGGTTTGCTAGGAAGTTCATCGACCCCGTGCAAAGCTATGACGACGCGTCTTGATACACTCTTGAGCCACCGTGCCGATTCCGTACGTACGGGGCCACCGTCCAAGCAAATCTGGTTTCGATCAGTCCTCATTAAGGCCTTTGGAATGTACACATCACTAACTCCGGAGTTACTAGATGTGTGCGGTCATCATGTGACCCACTCACCAAGATTGTTAACGTTTGATCTCGGTATTTACTGGTGTTTCCCTGGAGCAGTGGAAGAGGACGAATACCATTCCGACCTTTAGAATGTGACACAAATTCTTACAATTACCACCCATTTACCCGTTTCGTCTATTCGGTGACAGCGGCTGCTTTTTGAGCGTTAATCATGTGCTCATTACTCACAACTTGAAACGTTTCTGTCCTCGGCCGGAAATTCCGCTGAGCTGGCTTATCTCATTTCTGTGCGATGGTTGGCTAGAAGAATCAATGCATATTAGGTGTAATACTTGACACAAAGTTTGCTCCTGCCTTTCATGTCTTAAGCATAGGCATCCGAGCTCACCAGCACCAGCACCTGGTCGTGTTCGGTCGTTTTAGGCCATCTCAGGCAGACCAGCTGCGAAGCATTTTTGGCTGCGTATTACGCCAACGTACGGCCAGTGTTACACTCGGTAGCTTAAACCGGGGAGGGGGGGAGAGAGGGGGGGGGGGGGGGGTAGTTTCGCAGACTGCTGGTCCGTTTAGTTTAGCGCGCAAGTTTCTTGTTTTGGCCAGTAACTCACAGATTCTCTGGTTTTGCCCCCTTGTCCGTTGTACGTTCACCTGCGGTACTTAAAAATTTAACCTTTCAATCCCAGCAGAGTGCATCACGATTTTATATTTCTGGGAAATGTAGCTGGAGGAAAATTGAAAGCAGAAGTTCTGCTCAGAAACCCCTCTTTTTGCGCTCCGTCGGCCGACTTTTACACATACGCTGTTCACCGTACCAGTGGTCTGCGTAAAGAAAGCGAACGACGGTCGTTTGGACATGAACAGTAAGAACATGTCATCCTTGCAAACAAAGTATGTTATCAATGCTTTCTTGTCTTATGCAGTGATTGTCAGTGGAGTAGGCAGTATAATGTTACTCTTTGGCGATGAGTTGTATAAATTAATGGGCAAAGGGCCAGGCCATAGCGCTGCAGATCCCGTGCCCCGCCGCTGCCACGCGCTGGTGGCGACCATGACTGATGCAGGCTGTGGAGGCAACCACCCGTCACGGGCGAAAAAGCGATGGCGGCCATCTTGAATTCAGCGGTGTCCAATTTCTTTTCCTGATCTCATGCACGTCATCGACAACGCTCGACACGTCAACGAGGTGGCATAAGTGGTTGGTTGTTATGTTTTGGGTACATGTGTGTGTGCATTCACATTTTGATTCAGTGATGTAGGTATTGCAGCGACTACTAAAGTGCGCGCTTTTATTTTGATTGTGCATATTGATTTTTTTCTTCGCGTGCTGTAGGTCTCAGTACGGGAAAGAAACATATGATATATATATATATATATATATATATATATATATGCATATTTTCTCTTGCGTGCTCTTCGTCTCATACGTCATGGGGAGACGAACATGGGGAGAGATGAACATGAACATGGGGAGAGAACGAACGAGTCACACCCTGTTTAATTACCCCGCCTTGAGTCGTGTACGTCTCCCTGTCCCGAGCGGTACGCCGTCTGGAGCCCTCCCCCCCTGTCCCGCGAGGCACATCCATGCTGACCCCAGCCCGCTGGGGCCTGACTGCACCGCAGGTGAAGGCGGCGGTGGACCGCGTAGACGCCCAGCTGGCCAGTCTGTACAGTCAGCTGATGGAGCACGACTTACTGGGCTGTGTGGACGTGACGGTGTCCTCAGACCACGGCATGGCGGCGGTCAGGTCGGTGACAGGTGACTGGGTGACACGGGACCGGCCCTGCAGGCAAGGGCGGGACAGAGGTAGAAGTCAGCTGTAACATAACGGGACCGTTGGGGGGGGGGGGGGGGGCAGTTATGCGTCGGTAGTATTGGTCGTTATGTCTGCCGCTTAACACTTTTGCGTATTTCTGCCACGGTCCTTATATAAATAATCGAACTTGTGTTTTATTGTATGTGTGAATCTCAGTACGATTTGGCTTCTTTCCGCTGGATGCCAGATTAACTCACGATAATTGGCACGGGGTGTTCTGTTCCAGGGAAGACTGCGAATCAGTCATTCTGGATGATTATGTGCCGGGACTTAGTAAGAACTCTACCTACGTTAACGGACCTGTCACCCGTGTCCGACCAGATAACCAGTCGACAGGTGGGCCAGCCAGATGGTCGGTCGTTGGTTAGGCCGGTCTGATTCAGAGCCAGCCCAGTGTTTGTTTGCTGTTGAAAAAGTAATAAAAGCTAGTTCATGCTGCATACCCATGGACTGCTGCAAATTTGTGGTTGCTGCATACGCCCTTTGAGCTGTGACCAATGTCACATGCTGTGGGGCGAGGGGTGAGTACACCATAGCTGTGTCACGAAATATGCCTGAGCTTAATTCCTTGCCAGCTTGGCCCATCTCACAGGAGAGGGGCGGGGGAGGGGAATGGCCAGGTTGCCTCCTGGATCCGCCCCTGTAGCCGTTGCAATGCTGTCATGTTAACTTTAAGCATTCTCGTGCGGTGTTACCGGCAGTTAACGACCTAGTAGAGCAGCTGGATTGCGCGCACCCGGCGCTGCGCGTGCTCCACCGTGACGAGCTTCCGGAGCGCTGGCACTACCAGCAGAGCAGCCGCATCGAGCCCATCATTGCCACCGTCGACCAGGGCTACGGCATGTCGGTGCCCAGCTCCGACTTCTGCATACGTGGGATGCACGGCTACGACAACGACTTGGTGGACATGAGGGTACCTTCGACCGGTGGCAGAAGTGGCATGGTCGTGAACTATGCCGGCGCGGAGTTATTTTGTTCTGCGTAACGGGTTTCGTGGTGCCTGTTGTTTTGTCATATATATCAGGCTTTTGCTGATAATATTGCTTTCACTGATAGGCCTCCGAATGCTACCTCAGTCACGTTTTGTAGACATCTTGCGTCGCTGCCTGGCTTACCAGACAGCCCGGTTGTACTTAAGTCAGCCGTTTGCACATCATTTGTATCGGGGCGTAGGCAAATAATCGTACCATAGAACAATTGGATTCAAACACAATATGACATCATGCCGTAAGCATCATAGCATAAGTGTAATTCTATGCTAATTTTGTGCTTTGATTGTTCTAGAGCTTCTTTGTCGCCCACGGACCGTCCTTCAAGCGCAACTTCACAGCTGATCCTTTCGAAAACATTCAGCTGTACAGCCTGTTTCAAACTCTTCTCGGGCTGCCTGACATTGAGAACAACGCAACCAAACACAGGTGCGCGGCCGCTGACACGGCAATGGTAGCCTTAGTCCAGGCAGTGCGGAGAAAGGTTAGGTCCTTTATACTGGCCAGTGTCTTTTAAGTGCGGAGGTATGTCCGGCGTCTGGAGCAGGACGGGACGGGGGCTGATCCTCAGGTCACCTGTCTCATCGGAACTGGAGCTAGTCATGTGGTCCATGGGTACCGTACTGTTGCGCGGCCGTCACGGCCTTCACGAAAGCACGACATGACGAGCTCTGCGTTCATGTCAACGACAGTGTAGGCTGCAACCTCGCTGTGCTCAGGCTTGATGATGCTGCCTTTCACTATATACATGGTGGGCGTGTTTCCAGTCTGGACCACCTGCTGGTGTCGCCACCCTCTGACCGGACCCCGATTGGACCTGCCTCGGTCGCGGCCTCGCCGCCGCTGGAGCAGACCCTGACCAACCCATGCTGCACCGAGCTGGACAACTGCAGGTGTCAAGTGAGCAAGGCCCACGTGCGGCAGGGAACCCTAACCTTCGCTGGTACAGCAGCCTTCATGCGATGCACTGTACTATGGCCGTGCGCTGAGGGGTCATGTGACTTCTGGGCCAGCACAGCAGTTTTCCGAGACAATTTTGCTCTAAGCCCGTCTGATGCTGTCCTGATGAGATCACGTGCTTGATCGCTGCACGACAGTCAAGAACGGTAGGCAGTAAGTATGCTATGAGTAAATGCGCTCCAAACGCCAAATGGACATAGCCTTTTTCCTGTCTTCTCTCCAGAGGCGTGTATAGAGCTTATTGGCGCCTTAAACATACGTTACCTATCCCATTTACGAAAGGCAAAACTAGTAAGCGGTCACTAGATTGCCGAAAATGTTATGCAAAACGCGAAGGCGCACCAAATCGTGGCGAAATGGTACTAAAGTAACCTGAATTTGGCACAGGTATGATGCTGAGGACAGGCTGTGTAGCTCTAACTGCTCACATTTATTTATTGAATGTTTTTTATATTAACGTATTTTTTCAACTCATCACTTATGGATGCTCTTGTTGGACACCACAGCATGGATCTTAGTTGCTGACCGTCTTGACCGCGGGACCGCCTGTCGTGGTATGTCCCGGGAGCGCGCCACAACGGTAGTTGGGTGTCGGTGTTGGCGCCAACCACCCTAAATCTATTACCCTGTCAACAAACTACGGAGATACCCTCCGTGGGGGGTGGGGGAAGGGAGCGGTGAGTGTGAGCTGCCACCCACCCTGGCGGCTCATACCAGTGCCAATAAATATGGCCTAGCAGAAATACACTTTTTACACTTACGTGTGTGTTACCAGCACGCAAAGGTCGCGACAGGCAGCCAGTCTAACTACTGATTAGAATGGTGTTCTTGACTCGACAGGGGATGACAAAGGTGTGGTGGTTAAGCTGTGTGCCTGGGAAACCAGAGAAACGGAGTTCAGTTCCCCACAGTGCCCGCCCTTCCTTGGCCATGGCAGTTGCCTGCATCGTAAACACCAATGGCTCGAACACGCATAAGGAGGGTAGATGCATGCGTTCCGCAGCATTAATATAATCCTGATCAGAATTGCTCCTTGGGGTAACCAAATTTGAAATGTGTACATGGCTCCTTTATGGCATAGCCACCTTCGTCTCAATGTAAAGCGTCGCTTACACCCATGTGAGCAATGGCCGACGTTGCGAAGAGGTGAGCAAATTGCCAGGTCTGATAACCATAGTCCGGCCAAGCACTATGCCCTTGAGCCGGAGCTACAGCAAAAACGTGGCGTTCTTCCACATTGACAGCAAAACTTTTTCAAGCGACACTTTTACGAAGAGACAAAATATGTTGATTTTTGGGGGTTGTCAATGCTCATTGCAGAAAAATGAGACGAGCATACTAAATACCCAAAATTGCGGTTGATAACCTTGTTCAAAGAGTAGAGCCGTTCATGGAAGCGGCTTGTGCCTCACTATGGTCACTACTAATACCCTCGCTTTTTCCATTTTACCCTTCGCAGGCCTTGGAGGAATGGCTAGCGGGGACCAAGAATGTGAGCGGCACGTTGCCACTGCCGGTATCTGGGCGGGACGTTCTTCTGGATGTAACTGTCGATGGATCCTTCGCAGCTGGTGAGTGCTTCATTTACGGCAGGCGACATTCATATCCAGAACAGTTTCAGACAGTCGTCATTTCTGGGATTGTTCGGGTAAAGACATTGTACACCACCACTGAAGTCCGACTGCCCCGCCCCCAGAGCCGTCGCCGAAGCCGTCGCGGTCGTACCGCTGGCTGCAGTACTACCTGGAGCGGGACAGCAACGGCAGCCTGACAATGCCGCCGCTGCCGGCCGCCGACAGCCAGTGTCTGTTCCAGAGCAGCGGCCGGCCGGGACCCGTGCAAGGCTGCTCAGTTGACTCCGCATACAGAAGCCTGGTCCACACGGGCGGTGAGCGGCGAAATGCGGATCTAAACCCGGCCCCATCATGGCTGACGATCTAACGGGAGGCATCACTCGGCACAGATCCGTCTACAGAAGCCCGGCCCATACGGGCGGTGAGCGGCGAGACGCGGATATAAACCCGGCCCCATCACGGCTGACGCTCTAACGGGGGCCATCACTCGGCACAGATTATGCTCATTATGAGTAACTGCAACCTGCGACGTGCTGTTATCGGTTCCGTAACCTGGTGAGGAATCGGTCTCGCACGTAGTTTGTTTTAAGCGCCGTCTCTCGTCTGCTTCAGGCACCGACTCGTACCTGGGGCGGCTGGCTGCCAGCATGTACCCCATGTACCCAGCGTACCAAGAGCGTGTGCTTCCCGAGCTGCTGCGCCGGCTGGAGACGTACTCGCGGCGGTACGGACTGGTGGCCGTGCTGGCCGGGCCCGTGTACCGCTCGGAGGCTCTCGACAGGTGAGGGTCCGCCCCACTGCGTCGAAGCCCGCTGACCGCGGCTGGAGCGGCCGCTGGGTGGCTGAGCAGCTTACACAGTACACCGATTTTGGGTTCCATGCTGTGTTATCCATCAAACTAGGCAAGCTTTTCCCCTGGCTCCTATTTGGAAATCCTTGCACGTCTGTGGTGAAAGGGCGAAGCTATCCAGGAGCCATGAGAATCGCTGAATGTGATAACATTCAATGAGTACTTACTGGGACTGCCGTTCTGCGGTCAGCAACATCGTGTTCAATTTGATTGTGATAAGAAGTAGGTAATGATCTACCCGATGACCTATCCTGTATCTGTAGGTATCTGCAGTATCCCGTAAATGATAGCCTCCCGCCTAACATCGAGCTATTTGCCCGCATCGTAAACCACCATGTACAGAGGCGTAGGGACGGGGAAAGGTAAGCGTGAGGGCCAGAGCACCCCACTTCCCGGCTATTGACAATACGGCGACGTATTGAAAGGGGCGGTTCAAGATTGGTATTCGGACCTCCGTGGTCTGAGATGTTCCTCCGCCTATGGTGGTGTGTTGTGTGTAAAAAGGCGGTGATGTGTTCCTTTAGTGCACTCTCTTACCACATGCTTAGCGCTTAAAGCAATGAATCCGACGCGTGCAGTCGCAATGGAATGCGAGCGGGCTGGTTCATGAGGCGTTTACGTGACTTTTTGCGTGAAGAACCGCCCGTATGCATCGGAGCCTTCGATGCTGCTCTGGGATTCTTGATGTTTTTGATGTCTCTGATGCTCTTCTTGGACTCTTGATGCATGAATGCTGGAGTCTCAACACTTTATGGGCGCTGTATGAAGTGTTTCGCCGTAGCCGCCACGATACCAGTGTCGGCTTTGTTCAGAACGGTCCTCACACCGTCACTCAGGTCCTCGTCTGTACAACTCCGCACGTGATGCCCACCTGATACGCCCACCATGCTGCAGATTCGGGCAGCCGATTCCATCCCACTTCTTCTACCAGCTGCGGATGTGCGGGGGCCGCGGCTGCCGCCCGGAAGAGATTGTCCACAAGCAGTGGATCCTGCCGCACAAGGAGCGCTTCCGGCCGTGCGAGGTGGGCGCTGGGATGTGATGTCATGTGGCAAACGCCAGCCCGGACTGACCGTCGCCGGTCGGCACTTGGTGAACCGAGAACCCGCCAGGTCATACAGACAGGCTCGGCAGCCCGGACTGACCGCCGCCGGTCGGCAATCGGTGAACCGAGAACCCGCCAGGTCATACAGACAGCCTCGGCTTTGACCACGGCTCCAACATCGGAGGCTACAGGGTCCAGTTAATTTTTTTCTGGTTTGTTGTCTCTAAAGGTGATGCTGCTTTCTTTCTATTATTTGCGTTAGTTTGTTTGATTAATTTGTTGAGTTGCAGAAGTACTGTGCAGGCCGAAACTTGTTGACATTAGTCAACGAAATTTATCACGGGGTTGGTGATGAGAAGGGACATTGATATTTTTGCGTACGGAGGGTAAGCTCATATTTGTGAAGCAAGCCATAGCCAGAAAAGTGAAAGCGATTTCGTTTTGTAGAACAGAGCAATACTGAACAGAAACAAAGCTGCATGCCGTCTCTTGAAACCGGGTTGTCCATTTTGTCGTCACGCTTCAAAAGCTACTCGTTATAAGCCTTCTGATTGTAGTTTGTTTTTACAATTTCTTGCATTACTACCACCGGCTAGGACGGGGTTATCATTGCAACCTGGTGGGAATACCGCCGGCGGCACGCTATGTTTACTTCCCTTTTATTCAGAAATTATCTCATATGTTAAGAAATTATAAACAATAATTATACATAATAACCTTTTAAGAAATTATCGGCTGTGCGATAGGGCATTTTGGGTGTAGTACCGACCTTGGTCGTGGACACCACCAGCTCCGAAAGTTGTCGTGCGCCTCGCTTGTGGGGCGTGTCCGCCACTGGTCGTCGGTCTGCCGGCAGGCGGCGGGCAAGTACGTGAACTTCCACGAGGCGACGCTGCGGGATGTGGAGCGCGTCTCTGGCCTGACGCTGTTCGCCGGTCAGCTGGCGTCGCAGCCGGACTCGGCCCACGGCAGCCACGCCCGCTTTATCACCCAGCTGCCCGAGCTACGGCCGCCGCTGACCTGGTCAAATTGAGCCGCGGCAGCCGCTGACCTGGTGCGACTGAGGCGCGGCCGCCGCTGACCTGGTCAAATTCAGCCGCGGCAGCCGCTGACCTGGTGCGGACTAAGCCGCGACCGCCGCTGACCTGGTGCGACTGATCCCCGACTGCGCTGACCTGGTGCGACTGAGCCGCGACCGCCGCTGACCTGGTCCGACTGATCCCCGACGGCCGCTGACCTGGGCCGGCCCGAGCTGCAGCGCCACTGACTGCGGCCCCACTGAGCCGTGACGGCCAGCGAGTGTACCCGCCGCCCGGCCACCAGTGCAGGGAGAGACAAACGCAAACGAAAGTGACGTTCGCTGGATGGATGGAGCTTTGCATCTCTGTGGGATCTCCCCCCTTCTCACGATGTGTTTACCGTCTATCCACTAATATGGGTCGATAAACACACGCACGCAGCACGCACGCACGCACGCCCGCACGCACGCCCGCACGCACATTCATAATGTGTGGGTGCGTGTGTGTGTGTTTGTTTTGTTCAAAAATTACCTTTTCCATGATCTTCATCCACACCAAGTAAGAAGAGCGAAAAAGTTCCAAATAGTCATCCCTGCTACCGCCTTGCTCAAACTCCAAATTTACCTCCAATCCATCCAACGAACTGACCATACGATTACCGTTGGCCGGAACTTCGATCATTGTGGTGATTGCAGCTCATCCATTAGGTGATATGCCTCCATGCTATAGAGCGAACATGCGAGTTCCTGATGTTTTTTTCACGAACTCTATTTCGATACACTTGAGGAGCAGATGTCATGCAATTCGCCTGTTTCGAGAGGTGCCCGGGAAGTAAAGAAGCTCGCGCTGTGAAAGTGGGGATTTTCTTGTGCGAAAGGGTCGCCAGCTTTCCAATTTACACCTGGTGCTGGAGTTAAGTTTGCAGCTCTTAGAGACATATGGGCACAAGCGTAGGTACAGCAGAATATTTTAGAGAAAAGTAACGCCGCAAACATATAAAAAGTAGCCAACATTCATAACTTCTAGCGCAATTTTTATACCTCCATAATGCAATTACCGGTGTTGTACATGCAAAGTGCAGCTGTATTGTTTCCAGCTGCAATTTTCCGAACCAAAAGTTGCGTGAACACCGGTTTTTATGCATGAGTCGACTTCGCGTGATTAGTCCCGTCCGATGGTAAACGGTATTTTCCCAATATGCTGTGATTTTATGTGATTCGATGTTTATGTTGTGCAGCTAAGCTGATGTCCATCCTTTGTTATGATACACTAAATGATAAACTAAATTTTATTACCGCATAACATTGCGTAGTGGAAAACACGTGAAGCCAAGGAGTAATATTTGGCATAGGGTAAATCCGCAAACTGTGCCCGATCGTGCTAATTCACTACAATATGGCATAACGCCGCTTTTACTCATGACCACCACACGACGCCACTGTGGCCGCTAGGCATATGGCCGCGGCTGACATCCAACGGAGTGAAATTACCGGTTAAAAGTACTGTGATATCCTTGGTGGTTAGTCCAAGTTACGTCCAAAGGTCTAGATCTTCGGAATGACACTGCTCCACCCTCTCATATGTGTCTTGCGTCCCCATATGTGAACCCAAAGTCTCCCAACAAGCCGTCAAAGGCATGAAAAACTGAAACAACCACCAGAGTATTCTGGAAAATGTGGTCTCCGTCCCTGTGACCCCCAATAAATTCAATGAAGCCCTGTCCCGACGTAAGTGATGTGTTACGCGTGCCAGAATGTCGTATGTTGGTGTTCGATCGCATTAAATTGTGAGAACAGTGCGCTCTTTGTGAAATAGAAAATCACGTATGGAACACAGTTGGACAAAATAATTTGTGCGGGAATAACACCAAATGAATAAGGCATCCTCAATATATTTTATCTCTGCTCGTTGAAGGAACATTGCGTGTCAGCTGCACAGGGTGCACCAGGTTTTTTGTCATGCCGCCAAGAAGACTAAGTTGGAAATGGCGTGGAAAGGTCCTGCAGAAGATGTTGGGTGTTCATTACGCCTCAATAAGCACACCCGCTTCCGGAGCCACATATCAGCCGGCTTCTGGAATCTGGCTGCCTTGCACCGTTGCAGGCAGTGAAGTAGTCAGGGGGCGATGAGGCAAAACCTTGGAGACCCGGTGTTCTGGTCAACAGTCCCTTACTTTAGAAAGCCTCGAAATAAAACGACGAAAAGAAGTAGAGGCATTCGGTTCAGAAGAGTCGTTTTAATTGTTCTGATTTGGGAGGATGGGGGTGATGGGTGTGCACTCATCACCCTTCGACACGGCGCTGGCTCCGCCGCGGCCAGCAGCCGCCGTAGTCGGGCCGGCGGTCGTGCCGACGGTCTGCTGACGTCATCAGCAGCCAGCGAACTGCCCGGCTTATCGCCCGACTTCCCGCAACCAGACGCGTTGGACCGCGACGTCCCGGACGGCGCCGCAGTCCGCCGACTCCCGCCGACGCGGGCGTCCGAGTAGCCGGAGACGCCCACTGCAGCGACGCGTAAACCAGGAACCGGTCCGTTCACCGAGGAGAGCGGCCGCCGAGGGGCGACAGGTGGTGTGGGTCTTTCTGGTGAGTCGAAAGTGAGTGGTGAGTTCTTGGGCTGGAAGGACTTCTCGTGACTTGAAAGCTTGGATCTCGGCTCTTGGAGGGAAGGAAGAACCCACTTCCCACGCTCACGGCGTTCCACCGTTCACAAAGTTCAACCTTGCCTCACTGGAATCGAGCCGTCGAGCATGTCAGGTGATGCCACCATCAAATGTGTCCTGGTGGGCGACGACCGGGCCGGAAAGACGTCGCTACTCCACACGTTCGCCCGACGGTCGGCGACCATCGCTGCCGCCAGAGGAGCCTCTGCAGCCTGCCCCAGATGGTGCACGTGACGCTGTACCACATGAACACAGCGTATGACCTGCAGCTGGTGGACACGGCCGGTGGCACGGCGCAGAGCTGCGCTCGCGCCTCACCGCCCTACTCTGCCTACCGGGACGCCGGCGTAGTAGTGGTGCTGTGTGCTGACCTAACTGAGCCGGCCCGCCTGGCCGCGTCTCGAGGCCGACTGGCGCGTCGAGCTGGAGCAGTACGCTTCGCGCGCGCCGTTCCTGCTGGTCGGCACCCAAGGCCGAGGCGCGCGACGCCATCCAGGCGAGCGCCGCCGGCCCGCGGCGAGGCCGTGCCGACGGAGCGGGGCCGGCGCGTCGCCGCCCGGCTCGGCGCCGCCGACTACCGCGAGTGCAGCACGGTGACGGGCGCCGGCGTTGGCGGCCGTGTTCGACGCGGGCGCTGGAGGCGGCCCTGCATCCGGAGCGACGGCTGGCGGCTCGGCCGCTCAGCGTGCGCGATCTCTGGGACAAGATTACCACTTGGTGACGCCCCAGCGGCTGCGCTCTCTGGGAAAACATCACCGCCTGTGACCACCACCTGGTGACGCCCCAGTGTCTGCAAGCTCTTGGGCAATATCACCACATGGCGACGCCCCAGCGTTCGGCCACCAGCCGGCCGACTTCTGGGGCCTGGACGCCGCCGGTGGGCGATCTAACGCTCTTTAGATATGTAGTAAATCTATCGGTTTGGCTAGAAGGATTCAAACTTGGCTCAAAATGCACGGGTTAGTGTTGGTGACCATGAGAAATGGATAAGTGTAGTGGATCCAAACAATTAGTAAAGATGTGAGCGCCAACCTTGAAGCTGCCGTACCCAAACCGTGATGCATGTGACTTTTTGTGACAAGGTGCTTTGTAACGTAGTGGATACGATGTAATAGATTTGATCGCAACAGCCTTGAAATTGATTAAAAAGCCGAGTTGGTCATTGGACCTGCGTTTGCAATTGGTCGGATGAATCAGATCGAATTCTCAAACTTTTGCCAATGAATAGTTGTAGTCAAAACAAAGTATGGCTCATGCTTTGCAAGATATATTCCCGTGGTTCTGGCTCATAACAGATCAGAGGTCATAAGTCCATCCGCCTACAATATCGTAGGCCTCCTGGGCGGGCGGAGCGAGTACGTAGTCCGCGATATGTGCACACCAGGCTCCGCCCCTGCAACTTGAAGCATTGGCCTTTGCATATCACGTGCACTCCTTTGCGAGTTAGTCAATATCAGCATTCCTATGGGAAGCAACAGTTAGTCGGCCAATTAAATCACTTAGGCTAAGCTCAGAGTTAGATGAAATGAGGGCGGAAATGAGGGTGAGGAAGTAGCAAAATGAGGAGTATCAAACCGCATCGTTTGTCGTCGGATCTATCAAAGCAGGCAATAAAGTTTACACAGGAACCGGGCTTGTTTCATTATTATGAACCCAATAGTGATGTGACGCGCGTTTGGTCCCTGGCCGAATCCGCAAAGAGCTGCAAACGTGCAGTGACAAATAGGTTGCATGCTAATGAGACGAAAACTTCTATGGAGAAATCCTTTACAGCCATGAAGAGCCAACTGATGAAAAACATGGGTTTTGCTCCTCTTTGTCCTATCTTTCGTGCGCGCCAAGTTTGGCAGCAAATAAATTAGTCTAATAATGCCAGCGAGAAGCTAGTTAAGACATCCAAAAAGGGGTCGTTTTACGCACCGAAAAGAAAACATTAATAAGGTTTGATACTGCTCATCTTTTCCCTTATGGCAGTCTAAAGCGTCATAAAATATCCAAGAGTCGCATCAATGACCTTAAGCAGATGAGAACATTTTCGCGAATTTTGCTCAGTATTCTGAAGAAGTCTTGTGTACAGACGTGTTTAGATCCCACACCAAGCTGTGGCTGTTATGTAAGCGCGGGACCTCTACTATCCGATCGCCCAATTCCAGGCCCAGCGGCAGAATTTGGTGGCGAAAGTTAAAGGGAATGTTCTACATTTGACGATTTGAAGCAAGCCTCAAATCTGATGAAATAAGGTCATTTTGGTACTACTTGTGCTCAAGTACACTTTGGCCCTATTGGTACGAACCGTACAAACCATTGTATTGCATTGGTTGGAACGAAGTATTTGTACGAATCATTGGTAGTGGAAAAAGACTTCAGACGACACAATTTCTCTGTTAGTAAATCTGCTTTTCAGTATGTTATGTTCGATTGCGTAATCACGCCCTGCACAACAACTGATTGAAAGCCATTTGACGGCCGTGATGTCTGGAAATACTGCTTCCAAATGCCAGATATGAACGACTCGACAACTTTTTTTTGTCATTAATCGTCGCGTGGGTAATGGAATGGCGGGATTTTAATAGCGTTGTTTTGACGTCATGAATACCTGAGTGACCTTCAAACATTCACCCCGAAAAGTCTGCCATCTTCGCGGATGTGGACCTTAGAACCTAGAGGTGTGTTAGGTATTAAGAAGGGCAGGGCTGTGAGCTGCACCGGATGATCTTCAAGATGATTATTTGAGTTCAAAACACCCATACAAATGTCTAGCATTCCCTTTAATGCATTGACGCAGTGGTCGGCACAGTCCGTCCTGCCCTCTGACGTTACCCTGGCCATCAGCGGCCGCCGCCGCAACCGGCACAGGCCATGTCTGTTAGGAGCAGATAGTGAGCGCCTGAAGCGATTCGAACCTGCCCCACCACGAGTGGGTGGATCGGATGACAGCTTCCCTAACGCTCTAACCACCGGTAGGGACGGTTCTGTGTTGTCACGATTCACTGTGTTTGAGAGGAAAAGACCAAGAATTTTCGGCCGGATTGCCATTTTCAGTGCGAGGGAAGCGGCAGAAAGGACAGCAATAGTGAAGATGCCAGCGCAGCAACACAGACACCAGCTGTTGTGTTGAGGCATTCTTCCATCTTGCAAACCCTTCTTCTCCTCTGTCCGCCTGAAGAGACCGTGGGGACGACACATCCAGAGTTTTTCCTTTGCTTCCTTGTCGTCTTTCCACCTTCAGTTTCCGTCTGCAGCTAGACATGTCTAATCAAATGGTCAAAATCCTCGGTTCATGTAAGACCTCGCATCCACATCTTCAAATGTGCTGCCGTTGCTTCCCTCGTGCTTGCTGCTGCTCATCCGTTTTCCTTAATACGGTTTATTTATGAAAACACACAATCACATCTGACGTAATGAGCAATGATGAAATACGAAACTGCCGAGTTCACTCGCCTTATGCGGCGCTGATACTTTCTACTAGTTCCGACTCAATGAGATAAATCAAAAGTCCGGGAAATTGTCACGCAGAACGCCAGGATGTGCACCGATGATGTTCACGGGTCCAGACCGGGTATTTTTCAGAGGCAGGCGAATTTAGCCTGAAGTCGTAAAGGTTGATCTGAGCACGCGGACCGATGATGATTTTTCAACGGAAAGAGGTAGAGCAGAGGTGGGTGAGATCCGCCTAGTACTTGACAAACGTAGCCGTGCTGTTCCCACCGGCTCGGCGGCGATGTCGACTGCTGTGGCTGACGGGTCTGGTAGGTGGGGGAAGGCGCCGCCCGTACGCCAGAGGGGCGGCGTTGTAGGCCAGGGGGGCGGCGTTGTAGGCCAGAGGAGCGGCGTAGCCCGAGTAGCCGAGTCCCAGGGGCAGCAGGGCAGAGCAGCTGCACACCAGAAGGCAGACGAACAGGACCTGAGAATAGTACACACAGTGAACATGGGTGTCACACTCCCTTGTGTTATGTAGACGCTAGCATATCTGCTTGTTTTTTTTTCTAGTTACATGCTTATCACCCCCCAAGAGTATTGCTGGTCCTTGGGAACAGCTCAATACAGATGACAGATATCCATTGGTTCAAGTGAGGAGAGTCAGGGGGGGGGGGGAGGCTGCATAAAACCATGGCTTAATGATAAGGGTACTCAAACTCCCAAATGTATTCTATTTGTGCTGGATTAAATGCAAGTAGCACTCTATTGAAATTTGCCTGCTTAAACGGATCTCGTCTCTTCACGAAATGCCGCCCTATCCGTCCCGCTTCTGGTGGCGGTCACGCCCTGTATCTCACTCACCAGCTTGAGCATGATGGCGATTGAGAGCGGACGACGGATGAGTGTGTGTCGTCCAGACCGCGACCCTCGCGTTATATACGGACGAGCGGGGGCGGGGCGTGCGAGGGAGGAGTCGGAGCGCCGCCCGGCTTCTCCACGCCCCCCCCCCCCCCCCCCGATATCCGGTTGGGCGTTACCAGCCGCATGGGTAGGACCGCATGTGTACTTCAGTTGACCACGACGGATGCATGCTTTGGTTGCGAGTGCATGCATTGCCAATGGTGTGCTTTCATTGACAAAATGATGGAAAAGACCACCCAGCTGCGAATTTTGGGACTCCATGAATCTTCTCTCGGAGCACTGACATGATTTGCCATTGATCACCCTCTTTTCAAGGTCCATGACGATGGTACGGTGACCATTTTGGTGCGGGTTTTTCCAGGGCTGTGGGGTGTGTGGCAAGATAACAGGAATGACACTTTTCTCGCCTCGTTTCCGTCGTCCTCGATGTGGATGCTCCCATATATGCAGTTTTGGATTTCTAGAGATACCCTGACGGCTGTTGGTGCCCAAACCGCGAGAACATCTGCTGGAAAGCACTTCAAACAGCAAAACAACTTCCTATTGCAGGAGAATTTGGTCTTCGGACCAACAACCAAATCAGTGGATCGTGGATCGCCACAAAAGTACTCACATGGAGCTGACTTGTTTTCGACCTGGGACCCCTTGCACATCTTTGACGGCGTTGCTGTCGCGTGTGTCCACCCTTCTCCACGCCTGTCGGGATGGACGGGGCAATTGCACAACTGCAAGTTCCTGATATAGAAATGCCGTAGACAAACCAACAAGTTTGATGAGACTGGTGATGACCAAAAGCGCAGAACTGCTCTATATCTCGCCATCCATCCTAAACGTACATCTGACGCAGTGCCCAATGGTGCGAACGAAATGAGCGTGGGAAGTGCGCTAAGAGTTTCGCTATCACACTCGTTCATCTTGCCGTTGGACCCCCGCGGGGAACCGATAAACCCATGCTCGCGGAGAGTGGTGGAAATTAGAAAGCAATGGCCGACTATTTGATCTTTACGACATAAGCTCAAACGACGAGCAAAACGTCTATTGATAAATGCCGCTTGTGAGCTGAACAGATCCCAACAATTAGATGTTCGATCACTACATGATATAAGCAACAAAGGCCTCGACCTCCTGGTTTTTCGGCAGTGTGAGTTCAGAGTTTTTATGCCGATAGTTATCGACCTCCAGTATGCCAGGAGGGTACGGGTTAAACGGCATCGACAAGCAAACCTTGACTACATTATAAATGCTCGACGTTTCAATTTGTACTTATGATTACGTGTAGTCGTAATCGAAGCATGACGCATCGACTTAAGCCATATAAAATAGTCGGCTTGATACTGTCGCTTAACCAACACATTGAAGGTCGATGACCCTCTGCATGATAACTCTGAACTCATACTGACCGCTTTGATGCGTTCGAAATGGCATGTCCCTGGAGGCTACGCTATGGTTTATGTCACGCGCGATTAAGTTAACACAGATGCACCTGGTTCACTGATCACGCTGGGGCCTTGAAGTACAGATTCCCTTTCAAATCATCAGCTCTTTTCAGTTATTATTTCCATAAATAATGCAATCGAGGATGTGTCTAATCATTACCTATTACCATCTGTTTCAGTTTATCTATCTGCATCAAAGGTATCAGCTATTGGGGAGGTAGCGCCCAGCCAATGATGCTAAATGAGCATCGGTATCCAGCTACGCCGTTGCTGCGTTTCGCATGTCAAAATGGCGTCAATCGACTTCTTGCTGCCCATATGTAGTCGTTAGCACACTTCATTCATCTGTGACGCATTTGCTTGCGACGCCACGGGCCACTTACCAGCGATACGGGTGTGCTATTAGGAATGGACCTTAGCGAATGTGTTGCTCGAAAAAAGTCAACTGCCACTTGCAGACAGATTGACCCAAGGTGGCAAGCCTGCCGACGTCCGTTTGCACCGCTGCGAATCGACCTTGCGCGGCGACTCACAAGACGGTGGGCGTAAAACTCGCTGCGACGACCACAGGCTGGAAGTGAAGAAAAATTGAGCACGGTCGACCTCCATAGTCGGGCCGCGGGCGTGGCGATCAAGAGAGAGCGGGGAAAGAGAGGGAGGGAAAGCAACAATGGAGAGGAGGAGAAAGTCAGAGAGGGAAAGTGACAAGATAAAAGAGCAAAGAGAAAGGAGAGAGGGAGAGAGAGGAGTAAGGAGGAAGAGAGGAGAGAGAGAGAGAGAGAGAGAGAGGAGAGAGGAGAGAGAGAGAGAGAAGAGAGAGAGAGAGAGAGAGAGAGAGAGAAGAGAGAGAGAGAAGAGATAGAGAGAGATGAGAGAAGGAGAGAGGCGAGAAGAGAGATGGGATGGAGGGAGGGAGTGAGGGAGGGAACCCACATCTGGAGAGGACTAACCACAATAATCCAGGTAAGATTCCTGGCTTTTCTTCATTCCTTCCACACCAATCTAGACTATATTTCGGTTGGTTGCTGAATCCCGAGTTTGATCATCAGCAGAGGCTCAATCTTGGGTCTTGCTAGATCTTTGTATATGCCAGGCTGGGTTTTTGGTTCTTAAGTGGATCCCTCGACGTAATGCTAGGCTGAATCTTGATTTCTGTTAGATTCTCAGGTGCACCTTTTCAATCAAACACATTTTTGGTTGATGATGTTCCAGGGTCCTCAATACTTTGTTACGAAAATCTGCATCTGTGTTTGAAACACACACAGGGTACGAAATTCGAGAGCCATTCATATCATCGAGAGGAAGAAATGTTTCTCACTGCGTAAAAGTTGCATATTGATGCTCAAGTCACTGTAGTATCGAGGCGGATTAATTCTTCTATGCTGATGAACAACCAATAGGCTGCTTATGCATTTAATTTTTCTTATTTAAGCACTGACATTAGGTTTTGAAATGAATGTTCCACATGTGAAGATACTGAGGCAAGCATCAAATATGATAAAATAAACTCGATTGCAACTATTTGCATACTTCTAAGCGCAAAAGTCTGGTGAAAAAAACGTTTAATTTTACAGCCTAATGCCAGTGATCCTGAAAGGAGTGTTCCGCAGTTAAACGGGGTTTTGAACTGAAAGAGCCATCTTAAAGAGCATTCGGTGCAGTTCACAGCTCTGTCGTTCTTAAAACCTAAACTCCTTTGTGAGCTACACGCCCCATAAGATGTGCATATTTTTGGGGTTAGACTGTTTCAAGGTCCCCCAGGCGTCCATGACGCCATAATCACGTCATTTAAACATTGCCATTCCGTTAGCCATGCGGTGATCAAGGCCAAGAAAATAGTATGGTCAGGCCGTTTATATTTGGCGTTCATGAACAGGATTTCCAGACATAACGACCGTCACTGGCTTTCAACTATTGTCGTGTCAGGTACAACGACGTAATCAAACGATGACGCATGGCGGAGCATTTTGACTAATCAGAAAATTGTGCGGTCACGAACAGCCTTTCAACTTAAAGAAATATGCCAGAAGTCGTAAGTGAGCTTATTTTATAGTTCCTAATGGCTGCTTTTATATTTTTAGTGTGGAATATTCCCTTTCAGCTGCTGGGAATCACGTCCTTTTCCCATTGTCTGAACATAACGGATAAGGTCATAGCAACCAATAAAGCAAGAGCACGCTTGTGCGTTTTGTGTGAAAAACATGCATGACAGAATGGTTCTAGTTTTTCTGCTTGATCGTTCCGTCAAAAAACTAGAATATCAAGCCAACACGTGTTTATCTCAAGAGTAATCTTTTAATTCACCACACAATCATTCTTACCTGGCTGTAATACTCTTGGCCAGCTGGTGTCCGCGCAGTTATTTTGATAGTTGCATGTGTCTATGGCCAGTCTTAACAATATGAAAAACACGATTTGTGGGAGGTAGTCGACCTTCCTCGCAGAGCGTACGGGGGGCCGCCGAACGGCTGCAGCATGCTGACGTTGATGCGTGTCCGCTGAACATTTTGATGTCTTCACCCATAATTGGTTGGGGTTGTTTTTATTCATGGATGCAAATGCTAATCTGACATATCTGTCAATCCGCTAAAATATGACAATTTTTAAGAGAGCACAAACGCCTCTGATAGGTGCTAGGCGAAAATGTGTGCCTTTTGGCTTGTCACAGAACCGCAGCTAATGCTAATCCAAATGCGGGTCAATTTGTTATGGGATGGCAGCCAGGTTTTTACAATAAAAATCCATCTCGCGCACATTCGTTGAAGTGGTCGACATGCATGTATTACCAACCACTTCCATGTATTTTCCATGCAGTTAGTGTGCTGTAAAAGAAGTTCAAGGCCATGCATGGAGGGGGGGGCCAAAATCCCGTTCATTCCAGTGTATTGTTGATATCTCCGTTATCAATGAGAAAAAATGCATAAACCCTTTGTCTACCAGTAAATAAGAAATATGATTCGTCGTTTCAGCAAACTGATAGAATTACGTAGTTAATCAGTGCATTAGCGAGAAATAGTAGCCACACAGATAAGACAGAATAGTAGAAGTGACTCAAAATTGCCTGCCGATGACTCTACTCGATTTTTCAGGTTTTTTTTCTTTTGAAAGAGCAAAACACAGTTTTTACAGGACACCAGCATACAGTGGATTAAACAAAGAGCGATTGCCAACCATTACCACGGTACAGTGCCTATCTAATAATTACAATGCCTGGACATACGTGCATATGCAAACGAATTCAAGCAAATTGGCATCACGCATCACGCTTCATTCAAACATGCAAGCGAGTTGAATAAACAGGCGTCGCACATCGCGCACCAATTATGCATGCGAACGATTTCAATTGAACAGGCATCGCACACCACGCGTCAGGCAACACTTACACATGTAAACACTTTTAAGCTAGCACACATCACACATAGAGGCACATATCACGTTCGCATAATTGGCCACGATGAGCCCTGTATGCTAAGATTTGGTCGCCGAGTGAATCTATTTCTATAAAAAGTCGGCGACCAAAAACATACAGGGCTCACCATGGCCAATTGTGCGAACGTGATATGTGCCTCTGTTTGATGTGTGCTAGGTTAAAGTCGTTTACATGTGTCAGTGATACCTGACGCGTGATGTGCCATGCCTGTTCAATTGAAATTGTTTGCATGTCTAATTGGTGCGCAATGTGTGATGCTTGTTTACTTCAACTCGCTTGCCTGTTCGGATGAAGCGTTATGCGTGATGCCTGTTTGCATGAATTCGTTTGCATCTACACGTATGCCCGGGCATTGCTATTCTTAGATTGGCACTGTATCCTGGTAATGGCTGGCAATCGCTCTTTTGCTAATCCCCTGAATGTTGGTGTCCCGCAAAATCTGTGCTTTGCTCTTCCAACCCTGAAAAATCGAGTAGGATCATCGACAGGCAATTTGACTTCATTCTACTATTGTTTCGAGAAAGGCATGTTGCCGAAATATCAATCTCACTATATCTCCATTCTCCTGTTTTTTTCCGAGGAATAAGGCTAATTCTACTGTCTTATCAAACCAATAGAGCATTAGTCGGAGTGGTTTAAAATTACAGACCAGCAAAATTAGTCATGTAAGTGCTTCAAGACCTGAAATGTGTGCTTATTCACTATCGATATACCTGCATGCTAGGGCATGTTTCTAACAACTTTGACAACCTTTTGCATGCACACCATTGTATAACATAATGCCAACGACACACTGGGTGACAGAAGTCAATTCTGGATGAGCTCATTACAGGCCAATGCTTATTTTCAATAGTCAAAACCCATTTGCCAAATGTGTGAAGACTTTTGCGGTTTTCCGCTAGAAAAGACAATTCACGACATACATCATAACTTGTTGATTTATTAGCGACCTGGGTTAAAACGCCATGTATAGCATCTTTTTCATCGCATATTACGTCACTCAGTTTCATTTAAGTACATCTAAACACCATAACAACAATCAAAAATGATGAAAAACCAAGCCACGCGAAATACTTAAAACCTGAAAAATTTCACCACACTTTACTTTGAATAAATCAGGTTGAGGTCAGCGGGCCATCAACACGCTTGAGAAATTGGTCGGGCGGGCGACTTGTTAGCGTAAGGCAATGACGTCACAAAGTCACATCAGCTTGCGCGGCGGCGATGCATGACAACGGCGACTGCGTCGCTTGGAACAGCAGACACGCAGAAATTATGTGGTTGGTCTTGTCTATTATCGTGCAGTGTGGCAACAAGTTTGCATTGTTGTGTGGCCTTGCGCGCTATTCAATGCCCGAACAGAAGGCATAGCCATGCGCCCAAATTCCCCTACTTCGAGTGATGACATCACAAGTGTACTCGGCACGTAGTGGTCAACGGCGGAGATATGCCTACCGCAGTTTGCTCAGCTTTCTGGAATTGTTCTAAGGCTGGAAGCCCTTAAATATCTTTGGCTGAACTACAACAAGGCCATTTCTTCCCGTACAAGTCGTGATATCAGATACAAAGCTTATTTATCATTAATTGGCTGGCGTCCCAGCCGAGCGCCTTGTGCTGGAAAGCCGGGAGACAAAACTCTAAGAAAACTTTTTTCAGGAATGCATTGCCGTATTCGGAAATATATGTGCAAAAAGGGGTAATGAGCGCATCTTAAAGAAACAACGATTATAAGTCATACTGGCGTGAAAGGTGAAGGTCAGCTTACAGGCCTCTGACCACTGCTACGTTACTGTTCGCTGGGCTGGGTCAACGGAGGCGTTTCATTTCTTCACAAAGTGTATGCTCTTTGGCTAATTGAGGATGCTGTGTTACGAACATGTTGATGCCACAATGGGGTTAGGTCAAGGTCATCCGGTAGGCTAGCGTGATAGTTTGGTTTATTCACGCGACCTATGCTTCAAAATATTTTCACATCCATGTTGCTCACGTTGTGCTGCTTAAACGTCAGCTTTAATTTTGTGTCAGTACATCGTCAAGATGAAGGTGGGATTTCAAGATGAGGCCATACTAGTTCAATATGACATGCGATAACTTGTCATGGCGTGCATGTTTCTGGATTGCTTATCCCACAGGAATCCAATAGTATCACTTTTAATCTTGCATCAGATCATCTTCGTGCCCGAGGAGCTCAAACCCTGCCATTTGTCACAACCTACTCTGCCCTTTGAGAGACATTCAATAGTCATGGGCAGATTAAGGAAGTTGATTTTGAGCTTGTTGTGTAAATTGCAACCACTTCGCTCACGTCTTGTTTGAAATGCATGTTTAATGATTTTCAAAGAGGTAGAAGTTTTAACTTGCCGGCAGTAGAGAAAACAATTTTTTTCGTAACAACTAAGCAGTGCCCAGTGCACAGACCACCTTTATTTATGCATGAATAACACACTCCGGCATGATTTCATCAATAGCAAGAGCAGCCACACAATATCCTTGTTTTAAACATCAATTGCAATGGGGCATAAGTAAAAGGCTTAGTCGCAGCATT
>NW_023596476.1:0-3217 GCF_011947565.3 Pollicipes pollicipes
CGCGCGCAAAGCGTTGGCGCTAATCCGTTGCCCTTTGACCCTGAGCTCAGACATTTGTCCTGCCCGACCCGTTTGCCAAGCCTGAGGCGCTTAAGAGCCGCCCGGTAAGGCGGCAGCATTTAAACGCCCGGTTAGATTTAACATTAAACGCCCGGTTAGATGCTGATTGGCCGGTTTTGAGCAAGAGGGGGTAACATGCAGTGAGCCCAGGTCGGAGTGCAATGGTAAATAATGACAAATATCGGTATTCCTGCCACCCAAGCAGCCGAATATTGGAACACTGTAAGACAAGCGCTACGTTTACACCAGCAGAGCCTAAGACAGGCCCTATTGGATGGGGTCATTATATACGCCTATACTGGACGCTGGGCCCTCTTGGAAGACCTTGTCCAGCTGGCGTTTTGGGGGTAACTTTCCTTTGTGAATAACTAGTCTAGGGAAATTGGCATTACCACGCGTCCGGGCATCCGCGTAGCCATCGCCAGTAGCCCACGCCCGTGTAGCCGGCTGAATGTGACGTAATCGAGACGGGGATGAATTTTTCCTCGCTAAAGGTGTAAAAATAACTAAGAGAGCTGGAGTCATCAAATTCACAGACCGAGTAGGGCTCCATATGAACCCGTTTCGGCCCATTTCAGATCCCTAACTTTCGACATTCGGGTCGACTACGGCCAAACAAGACAATACTCAAGAGTTCAGTCCAAAGTGCCAGGCAACCTCACACACCAGCTTTAACCCAAACACCTTTTTGAGCCAAAGGTGACTTGTGTTGATATCAGATCAGTGACCATATCTAATCCTTAGAATGTCAAAATGACCAAAAATGTTTCGAGTTTTTTATGTGAAGTTACTGTCCCCGTCAGGAGCTACCTTAAGCGGAATGTTCCTAAAAGCAACAAGTTGATAAGAACGTTATACGGTACATACATCCATGTAAGTCAACAGCTTTGTCGGTTGACCTCGGCCGCTGACGTTCCACCTACACTACCCACGGCTGCTTCCCGGGCATTCCCGTAACGGAGGGCCAAGCATCAGCTGACGTGGCGCTGTTCGGACCCACGCTGCCGACGCCGCCCTGAATATGGGCGCGAGCGTTCCTGTGACGCTGGGCTAGCGTTCAGCCAGCTCATCACCGCTGTGGCCGCTTGTTCGGCCGTCGCGCCGAATCGGCCCGCTGATTGGTCGTCTCGATCGCAGCGATGATTGGTCTCCCGTGGCCAGGGGCACAGCCAGAATTGGCGACGGGAGGGGCGCAGCCAGAATTGGCGACGGGGGGGGGGGGGGGGCGCAACCAGAACTTGCGACGGGAGGGGCGTCTATGATTTGCGACGGGAGGGGCGTCTATGATTTGCGACGGGAGGGGCCATCATGATTTGCGACGGGAGGGGCTACTATGAATTGCGACTGGAGGGGCTATCATGATTTGCGACGGGAGGGGCGTCTATGATTGCGACGGGAGGGGCTATCATGATTTGCGACGGGAGGGGCTATCATGATTTGCGACGGGAGGGGCGTCTATGATTCGCAACGGGAGGGGCTACCATGATTTACGACGGGGGGGGGGGGGGTGCGACCATGACTTGCGACCGTAGGGACGTCCATGATTTGTGATGATTTTTGTACGAACTACGAGCTTTCTACGAGCTTATTTATTGGCTGATTTTTTTTCTACGAGCGAATCCCAGCCCCATTGGAAGTACCTACGCACTGCGAACAAACTGTCTTACTCCAGAAACGCTAATAGTTACAGTATCTGGCGCATTAATGAGCTATCGATGTTATTTTGCCCTGGTCCCTTACACAGTTGTTTTAGCTGCGTAGTAATGATGAATACAATGAATACTATACATTCTCTCAGCTTTCCCCAATCTTGTTACTAAACTACGGCTGTCGGTTTCTTCATGTCGCTGCCTGTGATAGTGTCTAGGGGATTTAAAATCAACATAGTTTTTCCAATCACCAGATTGTGGAATTATATTCACTAGTGTTGGCGCCCGCTGCACGAACCTACCAAACTACGTACTGGGCAGTACGCAAAACTGCGCACAAACCTGACGGGGACTGGGCGGCCTAAAGGCCCACCAGCCCACCTTCTTGGCTGCACTACCGCTCACTCATGCCAGTCCTCGCGCGTCAGGCAAATGCGAATGTCGTCGGTCTAGAGGTTCTATTTGCCAGTACCTCACACTCATCAACACTCACTCCATACTAGTGTCCACACGTACAGCCAGCAGCAGTCTTGCGTATTCGAGTGGAATGTGTCTGTGAGAATGAATGAATCCCAGAATAACACGTCTTTAGGAAACTATGGGTGGCCAGGTCTAGGCGTTGTAACTAACTTTTGTTATTTGTCTGCGGTCAGCGTTGCTAACCTAGATGTAACACAAGACTGCTTGTTCGCTTTCACGGTTGGCGATACTTTTGTATCCAAGCAGCGCCAGCATAACGTAACAAGCAGATGCAGTCAGCGTATTTATTTAATATCATTTCAGCTTGGAAATTCCGAGCACACTTTGCAAAGAACAAGACCATTCCGAAATACCTTTAGGAGTCGAATGCTTCCAGATAATATTATAACTGAAAGAGTTCAAGGTTCTGCACGTCTGCGTGCGGCTGTCTCGCCGGCTTTCCAATTGCTCCTTCCTGATACCTTTTCCGCAAGACGATGGCACCGCTGCATTTCCCACAAGATGTTGCCGGTTCTGGAAATATATTCAACCGAGGCCACTGACCGTTTCGATGACGTCGGCCATCTTGACGAGTTTATCCCGGCTGAGCGTCGCCAGGAGAGGCACAGAACGCAGGAAACTGAGGTTGTCCTCCAGACGTCGCAGAGCAGTCCGCATCATCACCGTCTGGAAGACCCGCCGCTCCAGCTCCCAGACGTGCACATCCGTCACGGCTGTCAACAATAGCTTCTATCAATGCCCGAAAAGCGTCACAACAGACTCCAAATGTCAAGTCTGTCCGGTCGGCCAATACCGAACAGCCACTGCTGCAGCTTCCCAAAGCAAACTTTTGTCATAGCTTGCGCAAAACGTCGTTTGTCAACTCCAAACAACCGCCGCGGCAACTTCCCAGCGTACGCTTCCGTCAAAGCTGTCAACAACAGCATCTGTCAATAAGTCACCGCAACATGCTCCAAATATATGCACCCGTCCAAGCTGTGACAAATAGCCTGTGACAGCTGTGACAGCTAGAATGTCTGTCAATACCG
>NW_023596477.1:0-718 GCF_011947565.3 Pollicipes pollicipes
ACACGGAAGCTGCATAGGGACCTCACCTCTGGTACGATACGGAAGGTAAAAACATTGTAAAACGCACCGAAATGGACCCAGAAAGCTTGCATTATGAGTACTCGACCCATGTCACACTCATACCTTGCCATATGTACACACCCAACGACCTGTCAACGTACCACACTTAAAAGCTGTAAAGGTAAGAGCCAAAATGGGATACGAAAGCTAAAAGCTCCATAACCCAACACATCGTAAGCTAAAAGCGAGCCAGCTCAAAGGCACAATAGTGAAACGGTGAAAATCCTAACACTTTATAAGTTACGAACCCGCACACTCAACAGTCAGCACTCCAGTCCTCACACGAATCGGAGCACGCACACTCCCAACACTCGCAGTCCTCACACTCCCAGTCCACAATCCTCGGCGTGTCTCTACCCGGGTCACCAATGTTACCACTAGCGGGACCCTCAATACTCGGCCGACTCCGAGCCCGCGCCGTCCTCCGAAGGCGAGGGCACTCCAGCGGACTCCGGGGCCTCCTCAGACGCGTCGCCCAGCCGAATCCGCTCCTGCGCCACGTTCGGCCCCAGGTCCAGCAGGCGGACGCGGCCCTCGCCAGCGCTGCCGACACCGGCACCGGCGCGTCACGGCACGGCACGTCACGTCACGTCAAAGCACGGCACGGCACGGCACGTCACGCCAAAGCACGGCGCGGCACGTCACAGCACGACAGTCA
>NW_023596478.1:0-6519 GCF_011947565.3 Pollicipes pollicipes
CTTTCATCCCAGCCGTCATTATAACAATGCTCCCAAATCATGCATCGACATCTCCCCTGATTAAAGCCAGAGCTGGTTTCATATCTGGGATCAGTCCTCGACGCCGCACTGTTTTGACATGTTCTGTCTGCGGCACTTGGCCGACACCCTGCTGAGAGCCTGGGCCCCACTGAGCCCGGACGGAGGGCTCACGAACCGGCCCCAGTGCCGCTCCGCACAGGCGGGCTGCTGACGAATTCCCAGCCAATCGTTACCATCCTGCACGGACCCCGGAAGGCCTTGAAACGGTGGCTGGTCACGCGATCTTGAGCCCCCAACACAGTGGCAGGTTTGGGTTTGCGGTTTTCTTTTCTGATCTGTACTGCTGTCGAGGAGGTTCACTGCACACACTTTTCGTTGGAAGATACTACGTTGGAGAGTGACAAAACTGGTGCCTTTCGCATCGCACCACCCGTGAAACGCCCCGCTAGGAAGACCTGGGGCCCTCAATAAGTCGAGTTATAAGGTTTTCGCCAGTTTCTAAGACCTCTCTTTACATTCGTTACGCGTTGGTTACGCTTGGAGAAATATCTCACCCTGGTTACCAAGCGTGCAGCACCACGTCGCAAAAAGGCAACATTCATTTGGCCCTCATTAAGCTACAGATGCGGAATAACACCGGGGCGTACTGCTTGTCATTAGTACAAGCCACCTACTGCTGCCTTGTCTGGTCTTGTCATTGGTAGAAGCCACCTACCACTGGCTTGTCTCGTCTTGTCATTAGTACAAGCCACCTACCGCTGACTTGTCTGGTCTTGTCTTGAGGCTTAGGTCTAGAAACAATTGCTTAAAACTTGAGCATGATTTCTAACAGCATCTGAGCGTAACGCTGCATTACGCCCTAAGTCCCTCCCCATTCCCTTCTTACTCTTCAGTTACGCTCTATACCCCCTTGCTCCTTTTCTATGCCCGCTTGCCCCCGCACCATGCATGACGTTATGTATGGTCCACATTTCGAACATCTAGCACCACCCTGCCCTCACCATGGGGTCGCGCACCACGCGCTCACTGGGCACGACCTTCAAAGACATCCGAAGCGGGGGTTCCCCAGAGGTCACAAAGGTCAGTGCGCCACGGTATCACGGAAGCTGGTGGGCAGCCGGCGCGCCGCGACCATATGTGGCATTGTTCTGAATAAGCCCGGCTGCTTAAAATGAGTGGTTCACATTTGTATGGGGTTTTAAACTCAAGTAGCCAATTGCAAGACCTTTCGGTGCTGAAGCAATCCTGTGCTTCTTAAGACTTGAGCCCCTACAGTTTCTGAGATACACGCCGACGGAAAGGGGGAAAGGTATATCGGGGAGAGTATTACAAAGCTATCTTGGCATTCATGACTTCATAATAACGTCATTCAAAACCTGTCATTCCATAATCCATGTGGCGATCAAGGCCAAGCAAAAGTGCAATTGTCCAGGTGCTCATATCTGGCGCTCGTGAGCACGGTTTCCAGATATCATGGACGTCAATTGGTTCCCAATCAATGTTGCGCGTGGCACTACGATGCCATCAAGCCCTGACACAGTGAGGAGCATATTTACTAAACAGAAAGTTGTGCTGCTTAGAGCAGTCTTTTCCACCTAAAAAGCATACCAATAGTTATATGCAAGTTTGTTTCATCATATCTGATGAAACAAACATTTGTTATCATGTCTCAAATTTATATCTCATAAATATATCATTAACAACAACATAAATATATATATATATATATATATATATATATATATCTCTCTCTCTCTCTCTCTCTCTCTCTCTCTCTCTCTCTCCTCTCTCTCTCTCTCTCTCCTCCTCTCTCTCTCTCTCTCTCTCTCTCTCTCTCTCTCTCTCTCTCTCTCCTCTCTCTCTCTCTATCTATATATACATTTATATATATCATATACATACATACATATATATATATATATATATCTATATATATATATATATATATATATATGTATAATATATATATACATGTATCATCATCTTCCATCATATCTTGCCTCATTATATTTATATCTCCAAAGTGAAACACTGCCTTTGACCACCACGATATTGACGATAGCCAGCTGCGTGTATCACGGCTGCTAATGCTGAGAAGGCGTAGAAGAACGGAGAAGCCAGAATGCTGCCGGCATGGCACGGTGCTATAGGGGGGGGGGGGGGGGGGCGATCACTTACCGCAGCGTCGCGAGCCCGTCGGGCGATGACATATTGCGAATGAAAAACATAATGCGCGGGATAATGGAGCAGGTCCAAACATAATGCGCATGGATCAGGCTCGATGATTCTTTTAACATGGCATGCAAATAGATTGCATGTCTACGAGCTACAAATAGCCGCGATTGCTTGTGGCAACAACGCTACGGTGATGTTCTCCCCATATTCGTCTGTTTATACAAGTGAAACCACTTTTGCAAGATGTTATCAGTGCCATTAAAGGGCTGCTGTCTTTTTATTGCAAGGCTTACGCCGGTTGCTGAAACGCCCCATTATTTTATCGTCGTCATAATTGCATGTTATTTTGCGACCTGTCGCTTAAGATTTTTTTCATTTCCCGACAGCGCAGCCGTCAGCTGGTCCACCCAGTCCACCGACCGTCAGCTGGTCCGGTCCAGTCAGACCGTCAGCTGGTCCACCGAGTTCAGCCAGACCGTCAGCTGGTCCACCGAGTCCAGCCAGACCGTCAGCTGGTCCACCGAGACCAGCTAGACCGTCAGCTGGTCCGCTCCGAGTCCAGCCAGACCGTCAGCTGGTCCACCGAGACGGCCAGACCGTCAGCTGTCCACCGAGTCCAGCCAGACCATCAGCTGGCCGCCGAGTCCAGTCAGGCCATCAGCTGGTCCAACCGAGTCCAGCCAGACCTTCGGCTGGTCCGCCGAGTCCAGCCAGACCTTTGGCTGGTCCACCGAGTCCAGCCACCATCAGCTGGTCCACCAGTCCATTCAGACCGTCGGCTGGTCCGCCGGTCCAGTCAGGCCGTCAGCTGGTCCACCGAGTCCAGCCAGACCGTCAGCTGGTCCACCGAGTCCAGCCGGACCGTCAGCTGGTCCGCCTCCCGTCAGTTCCAGACCACCAGACCGTCAGCTGGTTCGCCGAGTCCAGTGATCTAGCCACCAGGCCGTCAGCTGGTTCGCCGAGTCCAGCCAGACCGTCAGCTGGTTCGCCGAGTTCAGCCAGACCGTCAGCTGGTTCGCCGAGTCCAGTGATCTAGTCAGCCAGGCCGTCAGCTGGTTCGCCGAGTCCAGTGATCTAGCCAGCCAGACCGTCAGCTGGTCCGCCCGAGTCCGGCCAGGCCGTCAGCTGGTCCGCCGAGTCCAGTCAGGCCGTCAGCTGGTTCGCCAAGTCCAGCCGGACCGTCGGCTGGTTCGCCGAGTCCAGCCAGACCATTAGCTGGTCCGCCGAGTCCCAGTCAGAACCGTCAGCTGGTTCGCCGCGTCCAGCAAGGCCATCACTGGTTCGCCGAGTCCAGCCAGACCGTCAACTGGTTCGCCGAGTTCAGCCAGACCTCAGCTGGTTCGCCGAGTCCAGTGATCTAGCCAGCAGGCCGTCGGATGTATCTGCGCCGGTTATCGCCGGCCATTATTTACCACTGCTGTCGGTGTCAGACATTTCGTTCCACCCAAAATGGACGTTACAGCAGGTCCGAAATTGACTGCTACTCCCCCTCGTCAGCCACGCGCTGCCGGTCACGAGCGCCGCCCCACCCGCCGGCGCCATACTCTGACTACGAAGTGTCTGACCCTCCTCCTCTGAATGCGCCCGTCTGGAACACGGGCGCATTCAGAGGAGGAATTAGGGCAGGGAGCTCTTCCGGAGAGACCGGGACCGGACCTGGGACCGGAGCTTTCCGGATATTGTATCAGTCAATAACAACAACAAAACAATAACATTCCAACTAATAACTAAATAATAACAATAGCAATGAATAACATACCAATATCGAGAGCTGATTCTTCGTCCTGTGGCTATACTCGCTCCATCCTTGAATCTGCACCATGGATTTTTTACGTATGAGGAACAAAGCGTAGCATTCGTGGCAGGTTTCATGGAGACCTTGGAGACGCACGTATTTACGGAGAGCATCCACACCACCACGGGAGCGCATGTTCAGTGTAGTTCAACACGCAGCGTTGGGGCAAAGCGCAGCAAAGCCAACTCAAAATAGAAGTTCTAGCAAGCACTACAATGCTGACCTGAAGATCTTAGAATCGCTGCGCATTCGGAACCTTCGCCGCTGGCTGAACGTACAACTTTCGTCATGGGCCTGGTTTTAAACACACTCTTAGGTTAGACACGTTTCTGAAATTTAGGCATTACTCGTGGAGGGTAATGATTGCGGTAAAAAAGTGTATTATCTCGTGCTCTGTGTAGAACTTTGTAAGCTTCAGGCTTAGCGTCCTGTGGCCTTCCGACTCAGCGTTCTGTAAGCTTCAGGCTTGCGTCATGTAGTCTTCCGGCCTAGCGCCATGTAGCCTTCGGCTTACGTCCGTAGCCCTCCGGCCTAGCGTCATGTAGCCTCTCGGCCTAGCGTCCTGTACCTTCCGGCATACCGTCTGTAGCCTCTCGGCCTAGCGTCATGTAGCCTTACCGGCTGCGTTATGTAGCCTCTCGGCTAGCGTATGCGCATTACGGCTTACCGTCCTGTAGCCTTCCGGCCTAGCGTCCTGAGGCCTGCGAGCTAGGATGATTTTTTTGTATTTTTACATGTTTTAGTGACAGTGTCTGCACAAAATGGGGGGGATATTCGGAAATTCAGTGTCTTCTTCTCAGAGCTAATGTTTTGTTGAACTTTCTGAGCCACACTGCCATTCTTGAAGATGAGCAAAGATCATATATTAAACTTTGTTTTCCTGGTATATTGAGGGTCTCTGACTCAACCATAAACTCAAGCCCAAAATGCAAATAAAAACCTGAATGTAGGACCATTTCACACACACGTAAAATACGCCACCAAAACAAACTGCAAGATTGGGTCTCCTTAAGTCATATAGTGGCATATTTGGATGTCAATTACATTCTTTCGATACAAGACACGTCAACATGGCTCAATGTTAAAAACTTCCCATAGTTTGGCTTGAAATACAAGCCCTTCAAGCAGAAACCTCCGCCAATCCTGGTCTAGGTACAGTAAGATGACTTTTCCCATGGCTATGCTCCCCCAGAACGCGTGACCCCGCCAGGCTACACACAATTAAGAGTTGGGAGCTGTAAAATCGTCGAGCTGGATGTAGTCAGTTGACCCGCGTCAGTGACCAACCAGTCGCCTTACAGCCTACCTTTTTTAAAGATTTGATCCGAACCCCTTTAATGATGGACTTCTGGGATCAGAGCTCGCGCTGAGCAGTGCTGTATTTGTGTGTGAGCCCCTGGGCACCACCACCCGACAAACTCAGTCCAACGGCGCAATCTGGCGGCGGAAGTTTAACGTGCCGCAATGCTCGGCACGGTCCGTTCTGGCCCTCCGACGTCAACTTATCTTAAGCGCGACCGCTCCCACCAGCCGCAGGCCATACCTGTCAAGGACAAACAGCGAGCGCATAAAGACGACTCGATCTCCAGCCGCTCCGGGTGGGCAGTTTCGGAAGGCAGGCGCTCCAACCAGCCGATCTACCGGAACGGATCTTCAGCCAAAGCCTTGCCGCCGATTTTAATGAGAATGACTCTTGAAACCATCAGGAGGAGGTGTGCCTTCAAAGATGTACCACCGGTAATTCACTCAAATATTCCGCTCACCAAAGGCTCACGACTTCCGCTTAGCTCATGCAGCGTAACGCTGCCTGAGCCGACAGCCTTTCATCGCGGAAGTGTGTTCGCCACGCGACCGTGGCAGCCTGCGTGACATTCGGTGCAACGAGTGCAGCGCAGCCAGTAATTCCCCCCGCCTGAGGCAGGTCTGCCGTGCCTGAGCCATTGTGGGAGCTATAGGGAGTGGAGAGCTATCCAAACCAGGACCCGCCCCGAAACCCAAGACAATGAACGTCAAAACAAGTTTTCACTATATTTTGTTCCACGCCCCTGCTGATGTCAAAAGTATAAAATTGGAGGGAATGACGTGTTAAAATGTGTTTTTTATTTTTGCTGTTTTATGATTGCCGCGTATCAAGACTTCTCAGGATTCGATAGCATCCTCCTGGACTTTGGCATGAGCTACAGATCATTCCTCGCCTTATAGAGCTTCCCAGCCGTTCCACCCCTCCAGCCTCCTCCCGCTCAGCCCTCGCCTGACAGAGCTCCCCACCTGTCCAGTCTTCCGTCTTCCCCCAGGTCAGCCGTCGCCTCATATAGCTTCCGACCGGTCCACCTCCAGGTCCCAACCCTTCCACCCTCTTCGCACCCTTCGCGGCCCTCTGCGCCACCCCAGCTCCCTCACGCCCACCTTGCGCAGCTCGGCCGTCTCCAGGAGCCGTTTGTTGTTGAGGTCGTACTGGCTGAAGAGTCTGCTGATGACTACTCGCGGCCGACAGGCCCTTCCGTCTCGCTCCCAGCTGCTTCCTGCTC
>NW_023596479.1:0-49779 GCF_011947565.3 Pollicipes pollicipes
TCGCTGCCCACCATGCAGTGATGCTCTTTCGTGCGATATTTGTCATACCTCGTATCTTGCTGTCAGTACCGTGATGCATTCGACATGATGCATACTGTTGCACGCGGGCACTCGCGATCTAAGCTTGCTCCAACCCTTGACGCCCCATCCCGCAATAAAAACTTCCCTTCTGTTCCATCTCCCTGCATGCTGGGCCATGCTTTGTTCAGATGCCGTTGAAGCCGGCCCAGAGCTTCACGTCCCCGCTGCCGGGTGACGGCTGCGCCGCCCGCATATCGACGCGAGCTGATGTGTTTGCATGGGGCGTCTCCTGCAGACTTTTCAAGATGAGCCATGTATTCATCGGTCGCGCAAGGGGACGCTCAGTCGTATCGGTGCCCCTTCCAGCTAATAGTAAAAGCGATGAAATCTATTCATGATTTTATTATGACAAATGGCTGCAGTTCCTACACTTTGATATCGACGCCTGTACAGATGCCACCGAGTTCGCCCTCTCACCGATAGCATTGCCTTACTGAAGCTTGGCGAGGATCGCAGGCATGGCTTCACTTGCAGAAACCCTAATGCTTGGGGATGTGACGTCAAAGCTCACCCAAATGTCAACATCAAAAGAGAATCAAATCCATAATTTTTTTCAACGACGGTACGTGGACTGGATGATATTTAATTAAGGAGAAATAAAGAAATTGTGCTGGTAGCCAAGTTGTTGTTCTGTTAAGCAAATTTTCGCGCAAGTGCGAATGCAAATTGTGATAAAGCTGGTACCACTTTGTAAACTGAATGAATCAGGAACGAAACGAAGTCCACAACTCAGAAAATTCGGAAAGTGTAGTCTCCGTTTATTTCCAGGCTGACTTCCAGCCTTATAGTCTGAACGTAAAGGGCTGAGCCTCCAGCGTGCCAGCGAATAGACACTGTACGAGGACAGCATCGGGCGTATTCTCCAAGTAGCGACTGGCAGAGGTCAGCATCAACAGATGCTATGCAGTCCAGTCGTCGGCGCTTACCAGAGCTGTGCTACGCATGTCCATGCATGTTTCCATCAGGCACGGCCAGGCCCGTCTCAACATCCCTCAGTCAAAGCAGAAGCTTAGCTTGACTCAGCGTTTAGCTATGCTTTACCATGCTCTGCCTTTCGTTGCCCGCCGCTTTTTCAGTTGTTTGCTATGATGGAGATAAAAACTATCTGAGGTCAATAAATCGGAAACCGTCACCTGCGGTTGATTATAGATTAATTTACGTTCTTAACGTTACTTTGAAAACATCAAAATGCTGTTAGTGTGGTGTGTACCGCATAATTCTCAACGAATTGTAAAGATCAAGTATAACTATTTCGAACAAAGTTCGGACAATATGTCAAGCGTTTCATTCCCTTATGTTTGCACATTTGATGTTCGGTGACATCGATAAACAACCTGTTTTCTGACGTCAATCTGACGTCAATCTGTTTTTCACTTCTGCTTTCAGGCGTCAGTTAGGGGACTTTACCATGCTTCTCAGCTGGTTAAGTAGGCTGCTAATGGGTCTGTGACGCATGTTAATGATAGGCATGAAGAGCAATCATGGCATGGTCATACTCTGTGTTCACGAGGTCTCACGAGGAAGGCCTACTTTGTCTTCACTGTCTTGACTGACTCAACGATTCACTTTGCTTTACCATGCTCTTCTTTCTGTTGCACTCCGTTTTTGTTATGTTTTGCTGTGATGAGGAGAACAAAACATCTAACTTCAAAAGTGAAACCCGTCACCCTATTGGTGACGGGTTAATAAATATAATAAATACTATGGCACCACAAAAATATTATTGTTAGGGATGTGTTGCCACACAATCTCAACGAAATGTTGAGGATTAGATATATGCTATTTTGAGCAAGATTGAGGCAATGTTTTAACAGCAATATGCCAATATTTGCGCGTTTGATGATTTTACTGCCGATATCAACAAATTGTTTTCGGTCATGAGTTAAGGGACTTTTGCCACAAATCTCAGCTGATTAAGGGATCTTGCCAATGAGTCTGTGGCGCTTGTCAATGATATACATGGTACGCACTCATGGCTTAATCATACTGTGTGGTCACGATGTTTTATAGGCTTAATTAAAGCAATTGCAACTGTTACTCTGCAGCCAGTTTTGACCATTTTTTTTCATACCCTTTACCCTACGCGTTCCAAGGTATCCAGAGAATATAGTTATTGCTGAGCCGGACAGGTGCTATACGTGGGTAGACGACTAGTCATCTGTTGGCCACATTGGTCAAGCAATTATTGCTGAGCCGGATAGGTGTTATGCTTGGGCGGTTGGCTAGCCACCTAATGACCCTATTGGACTAAAAACATGTGCTAAAGGCCTTGAAGAGCGATTGACCATTATCTCGTTCCATGACATGTTTTTACAACGTCAGCAAGACTCCTTTCTTACCCTCCACATTACATTGGTAGGTATTATTATGATATCGCGTCCTGTTTGACTGCATCTTCTGAGCTTAATACTACGAAGGATATGGGCGGATGCATAAAAATATTGCGGGCTGGAATGGACTCGCGCCAAAATAGACGCCACCCTGAATGATATGTAATATTTGTGGGACTTTGTGGATACGCTGTGCGATCGCTATATTTATAATAATTACATTTGGTCAATTTCCATTTTAAACGCATGCTACGATGGTGCGATAGAAATTAAAAAATCTCTAGGCTTAGTTTGTCAGACAAATTATCAAGTAGCTACCATGATGCATCTTCGTTTTGGAATGAAGTCAGTAAATCAATAGCTCCACACCTCTGGCGCCTTCTGGCGATGGTGTGAGTGTACCTGAAAACAAAGGCGATGTAAAATAATCATTTCTCGGATATTCTTAACTTTGTCCACGATCGGGTCCGCTAGACTCATCATGTCGAGATTAAACAAAACTGCGGATGTCTTGATCGATGGGCGTGTAAGATATCCGACTCTTTTACCATGATTTAGGTTCAGACCGAGCTGATGGGCGTGATGAACTGATGCGGTGCTTTAGCATGGCAATTTTTTCTTTATGCTTGCTTGTACCATCTTATACAGTAGTACCAGGTTGCTTGCTTTCTTGGCGTTAGAAAGACATTTGACCCTGAAAACCTTTGATAACTTTCTTGGGAAGGATATGGATGAGGAGGTGGTTAAGATTCCCACCTTATGGCGTAGTTTTTCAGTTATACGTGTTCAATAGGGAAAATCGGTTACCGGAGATTTTATCGTTTCATACGGCGTTACTGAGGCCGGGGAATATCATCGGTGTTTTTTGCTTAATATTTACAACCAATCCAAAACTTCTCACTGCTTTTACCAGCTTATCACCTGTGTGGATTGCCACTATCTAGGCAGTACAAATCACACTGCGTGTCGCGACGGTGTGTGGTTTTTCTGTCACCACTCAGCTAGCTGACTTTATTGTAGACCGTGTGTGATGGTCATGCGGCCCAAGTTGGTTACGAAAATGGTGCTGCAGATGCGATTCACTTTGTGTGGTGCATGATCGACATCTAAACGAGCGTAAAAACATCGGCTTCCTTCTATCTGATGTGTCCTGTGGCAATTTTAAGATTTGGCAGCAATATCGTCTGCAATGTTGACAAACGAACTGACATCCGCCGATTTTCCATGTGCTCCGAATCCATCAAAATGAATCCATTTACATGCGTCGTATGTATATTCTAAATGATCTTAACATATTCAAGATGTCTCTGAACAATGCATCCCGGATATTTTTCATTTTGCAATGTTCTGTAGTGTGTCCCGCAACGTATGTGTCAGAGCGCATTAATAATCACGAAACGAATATAGAAAGGCTGATTGGGGCTTCCAACGGCGTTCCGGCAGCTCCTGCAGTTGTATCACATAGGATGCTGGCAGTGACTTGGGACCACAGTCGCCATACAGTGTCCTGACACTGAACATTTACTCACCCTGTGAGAGGATCGCCTTAGCTAAATCAAGAGTTCGTAAATGCACTGCTCCTGTGCCTCTCTCTCTCTCTCTCTCTCTCTCTCTCTCTCTCTCTCTCTCTCTCTCTCTCTCTCTCTCTTTCTCTCTCTCTCTCTCTCTCTCTCTCTCTCTCTCTCTCTCTCTCTCTCTCTCTCTCTCTCTCTCTCTCTCTCTCTCTCTCTTTCTCTCTCTCCCCTCTCTCTCCCTCGTCTTACAGGACTATCATTTTACTTGAAGGGGAGTGTTCCACTTTTGAAGATAAGGAATCAAACATCAGATATGATGAAATAAGCTCGCTTATAACACTAAGTATACTTTTATGTGGAGAATGTCGCTCCAGGGAAGATCATTTTTCTAATTAGCATAAATGATCCTCGATACATCATTGTTTGATTGCGTCATCGTACGTAGCACAACATTGATTGAGAGCCTATCGACGTTCACAATATCTGGAAATTGTGCTCCCGGACGCCAGATACAAACACTTCACAACTGCATTTGTTCTGGCCTTGATCGGCGCATGGCCAATGAGACAACATGATTTGCATGACGTGATTATGGTGGCATGGATGCCTGGGTGACCTTGAAATTGTCTGCACGAAATTATCCACCCATCTTAACGGATGTTTGGCTTAAGAAGTAGAAGGCTTTAGGTCTTAAAAAGGGCAGGGCTGTGAATTGTATCGAATGATCTTCATGATGCTTAGTTCAGGTCAAAGCCCCACACAAATGTGAGACACTCCCTTTACTGACCATCATGATCATTTCTGACAGTTCACCCCGTCAGGTGTGAATAAGCGCACATTACTTGCGCTCTGCACAGATATTTTGCTTAGCATTTTACGCATTGTAGCATGTAAGTCTGACGTTGACACCTTACGTTGAAGGAATTTGAACAAAACTCCGAAATAACCTCGGAACTGCTGACCTGATGCTGTCACTCACCTCCCTGACATTACCGGCGGAACGAGCTCCTCTCAGCCTGAACACACTCTCTCTCATTTTCTCTTAGCGACCTTGGCTAGGTATGGAGGCTGGTCTCGCCTTCACAGAGTCATGGTCGTTCATCCTAACCGGCCGCAGTTTTCAATAACAAGCATCGAATGACCTTGAGCTGTTGACATCACGCAGAAGCTGAGACGAAGCTGCGTCTCAGTGACCTTGCGAGATTGCAGATATTTGGTCAAACGGCAGCCTTGTGCGGCTATTCCTTCCCCGCCCAGATCCGGACGCGATTCCCACATGACTTAGGAGAGCGTGCGAGGCGATCATCTGCCGAGCAGGATGCCGGGCATATAACCGGCTTGACGGCGGATTCGCCAGCGTGCCGGACCAGAGGCGCCGCCAGTCGGGGACCGCGGTCAGCGGAGAGACCCCCCCCCCCCGCGACGCATCGCGGTGCGGAAGTCCCACACGCCGTCACCGCGGGAGCGCTTGGTGACTGCGCCGACCGGGGGAGGCGGGCCGGCCCGGCCGGCTCGGCCGCAGGACTTCCCGCCGCGGCCGTCGCGGCGCTCGCCGCCGGGAGGCGTGTGACGTCAGGGGCCTGGCGGCAGGCCGGCGCGCCGCTGTGCCGCCAGTGCAGGCTCTGGCGCTGCGAGACGAGCAGTGCGCGCCCCAGGCGGCCGTGGTACCGGCGGTTGACGACGATGAGCACGGGCGCCGAGCTGCAGCACGTGGTGGTGGAGGACGCGTCGCCCGGCCGGCTGGCGGTGCCCGAGCCCGGTCGCGACGGCAGCGACGATGATGCGCCGCGCGCCGGCCGGTCGTCGCCGGCGTCGTCGCGGTCGCATCTGACGCCGTCACCGGGCGGCTCCCCGGCGCCGTACAAGCGCAAAGTCAGCCCAGCACCGGCGGAGAATGCCCGGTACCGGCCACGCGGGGCCGGCGGCGCAGCCGCCCGCCCGCAAGATGTCGCTCATGGAAGTGGAGGCGTTGCGTGACAAGAAGCGACTCAGCCACCTGAAGGAGCTGGAGCGGCTGCTGAAGGAGGGCCTGACCGGCTCCTCAAGCACGTTCTCTGCCGACGACTTCATCAGAACCCTGGTGTCCACGGTACGGCGCTGCGGTCGGGCGAGAGGGACGGGTGGGACCCCTCGTGGACGCTGACCCGCGCGCTCCTGCCCGTGCCGGTCCCCGGCGCCGACGAAATCAACAACTTAGTCCTGGCGTCCGGTTCCGATAATCAGCTGTTTGTGCGATCCGGAGGAGATTGCTGCAGTCGAGAAGGCTTGTGGACGCAGGTATTTGCATTCTGACAGTCGGTCCGATTCTTATCCGCGCATCCCGTCGCGGAGACATTGCGCCGCGCATAAGACCTTCAGCACATTCCTGCAGCCACAATAGAGGCGTTGGGGCCCTAGATTAGTCGTTTGCACAGGTGCATGCGACTCCGTCTGAATAAGCTGTTAGCACATTGTTCCGCGTGGATCGCACCAAAAAGGCTTTCCGATGAGATAGCGCGGCGGGTGGTGCCAGGCTCACAGCTCCAGTTGGTGACGAACACTGGCGCACAGAGCTAACCGTACCGAGCGCCAGGGCTCTGCGTCATTGCTCAGTTTACTGTATACAGGTGTAAGCTGATGAGCTGGCGCAACGTTTTTGCGGTCTTCAGTTCCGTCACACGAAGAAGGGTGATGCCAGCGACACCATCTCTGTGGTCTGTGGTCTAGGGGAAAGGTGCCGGACTCTTTATCCAATGGTACTGAGGAGCCGGCTCACAGCGAGCACATTATTTGGGCCGACTGACACGAAAGGTCAGCTGGCAGCCGGCCAACGAGTGCCAGTCCAGGCCCGCGGCGGCTCCGTGTCAGGGCGTCGTGCCGCGCATGAGACTCTCCGCAGTTGCGTCTGGCCAAAAGACGGAGGCAAGAGCATCCGTTGATTTGGATGGCGCGACTTGGTTGGTGGGCTCAAGGTACACCCAACAAGCTTTAATTAGCAGGTGCTCAAATTCTAAGTCACCCACGAAACCAATGGAAATTAAGAGGTCCGTATTTGGAAACCCTTTATCGTCAACCATCTAATAGCAACTTCGAATGGCGGCTTTGGGGTACGCCACTGGTAAACACATCGTCTTATGTGAAGAATGTATATTTTCATAACGCCTGGTGACAAGCCGGCAGACCTGTACCTAGATCCCAAGCATGGATCAGGACCACCCCACAAGGTTGCATGCTCATGGGATCGTGGGACCTTTTTGCGGCCCCATGCACACGTCTGCGAGCCGGGACGCCACGGAGCAGTCACGTTCGTCTATGTGCCATTTGCATGCTCATATTTTCCAAAAGTAAATGCCAAGAGGCTCACATTTTATGAAGGGTGCGCATCATGCGGCAACTGCACATGGGAGCTGACCAATCCCAACCCAGTGCGCATAGCAACGTCATTACGCAGTGCGATAATGTTTGGCATTATTGGCATATTGGCATAGCCCAGAGGGGCGGGTCCGGGGCTGCCATCAGCCACGTTTCAGGTATTCCCTGTGACAGTCGGCATAGGTAATTGCTGCACTAATATCTTCAGTGGCTAAAGAGGTCATAAAACAGCTGCTGACCGTCGCCTGTCCTTGCATGGGGGGTCTCCCGTCTGGCGCCGCGCAGCGTCAAGGCCGCCACCGCGTCATACGGAAAAAGCGACGCCGAGACACATCGCTGCATGGAACGTGTGCAAACTAACTGCTATCCCAATTGCTTATGACGAAGCGCCTCGCCTCAAGACGCTGTCAACACAGCGGGCACGCTGCAGACTTCCATTCGGTGGAGACTATTACACTGCAGCAGGTGACTTCACCCGGAGCGGACTTTCCGCCCGGCGACGGAGGGCGGATCTCCGGCGGCCCGCCCTCGGCTCGCACCACCCCCTGCTCACCTCAGCCGGCGAGCGCCCCCCTCTCGGTGGCCGCAGGGGCGTGAGCTGCAGCCGGTGAGCGCTCCGCGCTCAGGAGCCACAGGGGTGTGAGCTACAGCCGGCGAACGTCCCCCCCCCCCTCGGTGGCCGCAGGGGCGTGAGCTGCAGCCGGCGAGCGCTCCCCCTCTCGGTGGCCGCAGGGGCGTGAACTGCAGCCGGCGAGCGCTCCCCTCCCGGTAGCCGCAGGGACGTGATCCGCAGTCGGCGAACACTTCCCTCTCAGGAGCCACAGGGGCGTGAGCTGCAGTCGGCGAACGCTCCCCTCTCAGGAGCCGCAGGGGCGTGAACTGCAGCCGGCGAGCGCTCCCCCTCTCGGTGGCCGCAGGGGCGTGAGCTGCAGTCGGCGGAGCGAAGCGGGCCGGCAGACGTGACGTCGGACTCGGCGGCCTTGGGCTACCCGTGCGGGGGAGCGCTGTCCATGCTGCCCGCTGAGCAGGCGCGCCGCAGTCCGCTGCATGCTTAATACATGCCGCGGCGATGTGAAACCGGCCACGGCCGTTCTGATGGAGAATGGCAGGCGTTATCGTCCGCTGGGTCTGGCCAATGAATCAGGTGTTGTCTGAGCATAACACTTGTCAAATGCAGTGGCGCTTGGGTGAACACCCTTGGTTTACCAAAGCTCGCTATGGCGAAAGCAAACAAGTGGTCATAATCACGCATCGTCAATTCAAGGCACGTGGAATGTTTTTTCGCGTTTTCAGATCACCTTGCTACGTTACATTGGTAGCTGGTATGTTTTGCATCGGAACTTAATAACAGCTGCAGCAACTACTATGATCAGCCAGCTAGCTCCTGGCTTGACACACGGCTGGAGCTGGCGACCAACGGCGGTGACACCCGGCCTCAGAGCTCACTGTCCCCGAGGGCACAAAAGGTGGACCCACGCGCCCAGCCCACCACTCACGGCGCCGGTAGTGGCGAGACCTGAGCGTATCAAACCACTCAGACTTAGACTTTTGGAGGCGTTTGTTACCATCCCTGCTCTGCGTCCTGAACAGCACTTTCATGGCTGTTAATCACATCTCGCACTCATTTGGGATCGACCTCTGTCACTAATCATGGCGCAGCCGCGACCTTTTGACAGGCGGTGCTTGTCGCCTGCGACTTACCTTCAGGTATCAAGTGTAAGGTTTGCCTGACTATTCAAGGCACTCGCACACAGCCTATGATAATTTGTCTCTAAGACTGCCGAGCTGGGTGAAGGTGAGCCTAGCGCTCGGCTCCGCATGGACTTGGCATGAGTGCGCGCATGAAACCCATGGCTGCCGCTTCCGCATCAGCACCAGCTGCCGGCACGACGACTAAGTCGAGCGACCGCTCATGCCTATACAGCTGTACTCTAGTTCGCAGCATTGCTCCTCTCACGCGCTATTTCCTGGGACAACCGAGTTGCTCATGCATTGAGAAATTACGAACTCAACTTCCGGATCTGCTTAACAATAGCTACGTGGACCAGACTGCTGACGTGAAAGCTGCACAGATGTACTAGAGCAGTGGGCAGGAAAAGACCATGCCCTTGCTTTGAAGGACATTCCAGCATGACTCCTGCTATGATGCGTGACAAAAGTGCATTAAACAGCGGGTGCAGCGCCGCCACTTCCTGGGCCTCTGCTACACTAGTGTGGCCGGTGCTGTCACCTGCACCCTCACTGGCGGGGCGGCGGATATCGCCCGGCGCTGTTGACAATAGCCAATGACAGTGCTGCTCCGGTGGGCGTTTCCCCAGACGTTTGATTTGACTGGCAGTCGCGCCAAGTTTGTCCTTGGCGTGCCTATGACGTGCTGCTGCTGTGGAGACGGTGGACTGGTGACCCTGCTGCACTGAAAGTGCTCTGCTGCACCACTGCAACCGCCGGGGCGGGCACGCGTTTAGTCTTAATTGTCCCTCGTGGATATTGGAGAGATTTAGTTCAATTAATTGTTCAGGCATATACGACACGTTTAATATTAGCTTCGTTGAGGGCTCTGGCGAATGTACCTGTGTGCCACGTAAATGCCATGCGAGCCATGTGCCATGCGAGCAATTTGCGCAGCTCTACCTACGCTATTAGACGTTTCCTCCATGTGATATAATTATTCCACAATAACAATATCGAAAATCCTCCAATGTTCAGTGCACCTGAATGACCAGCACTTTCATTCGCGATTCAGCATGCCCAGATTTCAGTTGAAAATGGCACCTGATTGGTGCATGTGCCTCGCTGACCCAGCCGTGCTCCCCTGGCACGTCTGGGGAGCACGGCTGGTCTGAACTACGCATGTTTCCCAGACGTGCTCCCCTAGCACGGCGCCTGATTGCTACCGGCGCCGCGCTGACCCAGACGTCCCCCCCCTGGCGGAGACCTAGGCGTGTTCCCCACACATGCTCCCTGACACGGTGCCTGATTGGTGCCGACGCCGCGCTGACACAGACGTCCTCCCCTGGCGGCGACCTAGGCGTGTTCCCCACACATGCTCTCTGACACGGCGCTTGATTGGTACCGACGCCGCGCTGACCCAAACGTCCCCCCTGGCGGAGACCTAGGCGTGTTCCCCACACATGCTCCCTGACACGGCGCCTGATTGGTGCCGACGCCGCGCTGACCCAAACGTCCCCCCTGGCGGAGACCTAGGCGTGTTCCCCACACATGCTCCCTGACACGGCGCCTGACTGGTACCGACGCCGCGCTGACCCAGACGTCCTCCCCTGGCGGCGACCTAGGCGTGTTCCCCACACATACTCCCTGACACGGCGCCTGACTGACGCCGTCTGTTTTCGGTCTCGACAGGAGGTAGCGGCTCACCTCTTCGGCCTGTTTGATGTGGACGGCGCCGGGTACTATGACCAGGACGAGTGGATCGAGTTTCTGAAGGGCAGGACTAAGTAAGTCTCCACGTCGGCCAAGGTCACACCGGGAGGGCTGCTTTGAGTGGTCGTCTGCTTATGCCTGCGATTAGGTAATGGCATAGCGCACTGGCATTCGTATGGATAAGTATCATTTAATTAGGTCATATTTGTCGGTCCTGGCTTCCTTATGTGCTTTCATTATCGTACTGCGCTCATGATTTATTAACTTAAGGGCGTGTTGAAGGCCAAAATTTAAACTTGTCACTCTCATGAAGCGTAAGTCCGCCCCCTCGCATGCAGTTGAGCAAGTTTTCAAAATTTAGTTCGACCCGACTGCCATGTTAACCAGTGGATGTCACTCTTATACACGTCCGGATCTACTTAGAAATCGTGCGGCGCGTTCCAGCTTGTTAGAGCGTAATGAATTTTTAAAAGGAGTGTTCTCTGTTTGTATGGGAGATTTGAATTGAGATAGCCATCTTGAAGATGATCCAGTGCAGTTCACTGCGCTGCCCTTCTTTTAGATCTAGACCGCTCTAGTTTTTGGGCTACACGCTCGGGAAGAAGCGCAGTCTGTTTCGTGCAGTCTTTTTCGCGCAGATTAGGTCAAGGTCACCCTTGACCTAATTATGCACCTATGTCGGCATAGGTCACCTATTACGCACCTATGACGGCATAATAACGTTATTTAAATCCTGCCATTCCATTGGCCTTGTGGCGTTCAAGCCCAAAAAGTACCTAATCGTCGAATCGTTAATATTTGGTGTTCGTGAACATGATGTCCAGATATAACGGCTGTTAACTGGCTCCCAATCAATGTTGTGCAAGGCACGATGACGCATCAAATAATGAAGCATTGAGGAGAATGTTTACTAAATACAGAATTCGTGTTGTCTAATGCAGATTTTTCTACTGACAAGTATGCTAATAGTGTTAAGGTTAGTTTATCATTTATATTTCATTATATCTCATGGTTACTTTAATATCCCCAAATGTGAAGCATTCCATTTATATGGGATGAAATACCGTGAACTCTCAATCAGTCGCATTCGGCCTTTACATGTTTACCTAAAAATCAGGAATTTACCTATTCGTCACTGCCTGTAACTTGATTTTACCACCGCCTGGTAGGCTGCAGCAACACGCGTCCGCCCCCCCCCCCCTCTCCCGAGTGTCAGCAAACCTGCAAACAGCAATACTTACCTTTCTTGTGGATTGTCTGGAAGACCGGACCAGATGGTTATGCAGGCTGAGTACCGTCCAAGCTGAGCAATCTGTTTCCGTAGCTCAGTTGATCACAGCACTCATCTTTCAATCCATCCGCCCGCGGCAGGCGGGTCCGAGTCGGTTTGTGAACTTACTGTTCTCACCTGGCTGGAATGGCCTACTAACATTGCGGCATATTGAACTTTCACCGGAAAAGTCGTCGTTGATCCGGAATTTCACGATTGAATGGCGGGCCAGGCTTCATGCAACAGGCACTGCTTAGTGCAGGCACTGATGACAGAAACCTGTCCAATCAAAAGACGTGGATAAGTATTTAGCAAAGCTATTAGTCCAAGGACCGCGTCTTCCCTTTGATAGCCGTCAGATCGGGTAGCTGTTCTTTGTGCACTTGCTTGGGCAGACCCTCAATACCTGTATCATGCTTAAGAATACGCGTCGCGAACATAACCCTTACGGAAATTTGTGCACTTTCGCGTCACATTAAGCGGCACAATAATCCGGTGCCCGTTTGTTGGCTTGTCTCAGTGCTTAGCACGCGTCAGCGCCCAGACCCCGGCTTTGCTGACGTCAGACACGTTATGCTGCAGGACAGCCCATCAGCGGGAGCTGGTGGAGGTGTTGGAAACAGCCGCCTACCTGGTGTGCGGCTACAATGAAGTGAATCTCGAGCGATTCACGAGCATACTGCAGGCCAAAGGCGTAAGTAGTCCAGCTGGTCGGGAGGTTGGGTCGCGCGGCTTCAGCCGCCAGTTGTGTTCACATGTGCCGGCCCGGGGCCGGTCTGATGACGTGTCAGGCGGCGGCCTATCTCACACAGTACAAGGACGCTGCCGTAGAACAAACATGCTACAGGATGCAGGTGTGTGTGTGTGTTGGGGGCGGGGGGGGGGGGGGCGACACTGCTCCCATACGATTGGGACTCCCGCCGGTTTGTATACATGAGTCTGTATCGCCTCGCCAGGAAGCAGATGTGAACACGCCAACGGGTCTTGTCTTGGTGGTAAACAAGGCGGTACTCTGTTGCACACAGCGGATGATTGGGTGACGAACCAAACGTGCCAGGTTTACGAGAGCATGGGAAGCTACATTCCCCGCAACATCTACAACTTTTATCACTTTATACTGTTTGACGTTAAAAAGTTTTAGTTCGGATCAGAAGTCACACCAGTGCAATCGAACAGACCTTTGAAGAGTAAATACCTGATGGGCTGGCCGCTCGTGAGCCCAAGGATATGGGTGCACCCAAAGCAGTCAATAAGTACAGGAGAGGCACGGCATCAAGGCTGACACGCCGGCCCGGACAGCACCACCTTGCTTCCTACCAATTTGTGTTCGGAAACTCCGGTAGAGTCACCCTGGTATCTTCTGAACACCAATGTTAAGAATCTTCTTGTTTCACCATGCTTTGACATCCCTCATGTTCACCGAGCACATCGGACATTCGTAAAATATGACTAAATCTGATTAATGTATGACACTAGGTTATACTACTTGTGAGCAGAAAACCAATAACAAACTGCGGTATGCCAATGCATTCTAGATTCCGCAGTTGCCTCTATTGATAAAACATCACTTTCCAGCACCCTTGCCGAATTTAGCACTGAAGCATCTTTCAAGGCTTCAGATGGTTTCTATCCTGTTTATTAGTCCTCTCGCAGGAGGCTGCTTACCCCGGCCTGATGACCAAAGCGAGCTTTAAGCGAATTTGCGACCTAAGACAAACAACAGCCTGGCATCCTGGCAATCACGCAAGCTGACACCCTCCTTTCCACCCCGTCTTGCGTTTAATGGTGCGCTTGTTTTCAAGGTTTCCACGAAATTTTTCCGCATTCTTCAAGAGAAGACCAACCACCACGTCACCGTGGCGGGGGCGATGGACTTCATCGCCAACCTGAGCAACGCCAGGTAAGGCGGCAGGCGCTCTGCAACATGCCATTGAAAGAACGGGTTACTTTAAAGAAGGCAGCGAACCTGACCCGAAGTCTTCTCAAAGGCGAGGCGTACATGCGTCGATTGGCAGACAAATGTATAATGTGTAAGTCAAGGATGAATCCGTTGGCACGCACGTTTCAGCTGGTTTTTGCTCCTCTTGACACGTACACAGGTTGCACTTCAGCACATGAAGAAGGTACCTATGAATGGTCAAGGCTATAGAAACAATCCAAACACCGCGATGGAGCGCTGCCAAGGTGAAGAAACGCCGTGCATAGCTACTGCCACCAGTGGCGGATCCATAGGACGCGGGTCCATGAGGACATACTCCCCCTAGGCCCCGGAGGTGCCCTTAGGCTCCGAAGAGGCCCGACTGTCGCCCGAACAGACGCGGTTTTTTAAACCCAAACCGCGCCCAATTGGACGTCCGTGGGCCCCAAGCGACCAAAAACAGTCGATGCGGGAGTGAAGGACACACGAACATATACAAAAGTCATTCGCTGGTTTGAGAGGGTGGCGATTTTGAAGATTTTGATGCTCATGTAGTTGTCCAAAGGCCTTACGCTGTTGCCGGGGGCCCTATACGTCCACTGTAGGGTCAATTCGATCGCTGAAAAGCCTTCCACGTTGTCCTTGATTTCTTTGCATTTACTCGGAGGGCCCTACGCTGTTTTCGGTGCCCTATCTGTTATCATGCTGGGGCACTCTTGGTGATCAGGGGCCCTCCACGGATTCTCCCCATTCGCCCGAAAGGCCCATAAGCTATAGCCGGGGGTCCCATATGTTAATCTGCAGGGGCACTCCCGGCTGCTCTGTGCCTGGGGGCCCCTCACATTGTTCTCAGTTAGCCTACCGACATGACTGCGATATGCTCATTGGTCTTTTACATTGGTCTAGGGCCGTTTCTGTTACATGCGGAGGGTCCCAAGCTTTTATCGGGAGCCCATCTGTTAACCTGCCCTGGCATACTTGACCGCTTGGGAACACTCCACCTTGGGTCTTAGGTACTTTTAATTTGCTAGGAAGGCCCTACGCTCTTGCAGATGGCCCACCCGTTGAGGTGTGCGGGTCCACTCAATCGTTCGGCGGCCCAAGACACTCGGTCTAGGTATTCCTATTGACTTTTTGAGAGTGCTACGTCTTTGTCGGGGACCCCATATATTAACCTGCCCGGGTATTCTCGGCTGCTCGGATTCTTTTCACTTGCTCGGTGAGCCTTATGCTGTTGCTGAGGCTTGCAGAAGTTAACGCACCGATGCACTCTGGGGCCTGCTACATTAACTCAGGGGCTTTCCCGGTGATCTCGTCTGCGCACGACCCTTCACTCTTGTCGGGGCACTCTGTTAATCTGCCCGGGCACTCTTGATCGCGCAGGAGCCCGCTACAAGGGCACTTATTCATGCGCACTGGTCTTGGGCCATTCCCGTTTGTTTAGAGGACCTGCGCTATGTTCGGGGCCCCTACATGTCAACCTGCCGGGGCACTCCCGATCGTTGAGGGGCCCACCGCATCGGTCGTGGTGTTTTCATCGATTGCTCTGATGACCTTACACTGCTGACGAAAGCGTCTTTGTTGGCCTGCCGCGGCACCTTCGGTCGCTCAATCGCCGTTCCTATCGGTCTTGGGTTTTCCCCGTCTTATGGGAAAGGAATCAAGTACTTGAAGCGAATCCCTGAGAACGGGAATTTTCCGTTGACGGGAATCTAACTGTTTATCGGCCGCGGCACTTTTGATCGCTCCGGGGCCCTTCAGACTGGCCGTGGGTTCGGGGCCCTTCAAACTGGCCGTGGGTTCGCTCCGGGGCCCTTCAAACTGGCCGTGGGTTCGCCCCGGGGCCCTTCAAACTGGCCATGGGTTTGCTCCGGGGCCCTTCAAACTGGCGTGGGTTCGCTCCGGGGCCCTTCAAACTGGCCGTGGGTTTATCCGATGAAGTCAGGAGGATCTTACTCTGCTGCTCAAAGCCCCACACGTGGCTGCGGGCACCAGGACGTGGCGTTTCAACCGCTCGTGTGTACGAGCCTGGCTAAATTACTTCATATACACCAGGCTGAGATTATACGGTGAAGATCTACCCGCAGCGCCTTAGCCTTAGAGCATCAGCCGGATATGCGCTGAATAATTTTTAAATGCCATCGACGCACGTATTGTACGCACTGCCGACGGCATATATGTCATATCCATTGTTTATTCAATTCGTGACACCAGCTTTACTTGGGCATTACGTTTTTAACACGCGTTCGGATGGGAGCAGTTTGCTCCTCGAGGGTTTTTACTGAATTATTCCCAAACGGCACGGCGCTGCTGGCAATTAAATAGGATATATTTTGGTGTACGAAATTAGACGTACCTTCTAAGTTCGCTGGCTTATGGCGGATCAAAGTAAGGTCGTGACTGTCAGCGAATGAGATTTCTAGGGAATCGCTTAATCCCATTCCCCAGCAAAGTGCTAGACGAAGCCATGCGTCTATTACATGCTTTTTAGGCAATGCAAATTGTTGAATTTGGGTTAAAAACAAACACTTATGATCTAGGGTCAGATGTGAAGGTCAGACTGATGTCTAAAACAGCTTAGTTGTTCACCGGAGAGCTTGCTCTACAGGGGAAATATTTGGTGAAAGGACATTTTCCATGAGCTTTTTAAAGGTCAGAGTAGGTTACTGACCTACAATGACCGAGGTCAACAGTTTGTTTTTAGGGTTATACGGTCTAGCGTAATACTTGACGCTTATTCAAATGCAAACATCGAAGCAATCTCGCAGGGTTTTAGATCGTTATGACCTTATAAAGTTCAAACAAGGTCAGTTACCTTAAATGAGCACCAGTGACGTTTGCTTAAAACAGGTAATTGTATCTGGGCTCAAAGCGGTTGCATGAAGTCTGGGAGCAGGGGCGGATCTAGAACCTTGCCTGGAGAATGCCATTCAAAACACCTAGTGGCCCTTACACCCACACGCAGACATGCATACATACATATATACATACATACATACATACATGCACGCATACATGCATGCATACACACATACATACATACACACATACATGCATGCATACATACATACATATATACATACATACATACATGTATACAGACATGCAAGCATATATGCGTATACACACACACACACACACACACATATATATATATATATATATATATATATATATATATATATATATATATATATCTACACAAACCTAGGATAGTCGACAGATCCCTGTGTCGCGCGTGGAAGGATATGTGCGAGGAACAGGACAATCTGTGTTTGGTACGCTGAGTGGGATGATAAATCCACGGGTCAATCCACCAGTTATCAGGATAGCAGCTCAGTCAATACTCGAAGTGGCAATATGATAACGGGTTAACCACCCACCAACATTGAACTACGATGTTGATGGATGATTAGTTTACGTTAAGTCCATCCCACCTTTTGAAGTTGGTGTTCATAAATCTCTTAGTTTTTAAACACCAGAGTGAAATTGACCCCCACCCAAACAAAGGGTACTCATCTGGCCACCCGGATGGGTGTTTTAACACATTCCTAAAGCTAGGATATTGTGTACTCCTTGATAACAGTCAAGGCAAAAGCTCCGCATTAGTCATCAGTAATCAGGTGATCACAGCGACTAGCGAGCTAGCCGTCGTAAGGTGGGCAGATGTAAATAACCTTGGAATGGTGGGCACAGCTAGATTATGATGTAATTAGCAATCAGCTTTAGTTTTTTTCCATACACTCTCTGAACTACAATATGACAGCATCCATCACGATCTCAGGAAAATGAGCGTACTCCATGTATGCACATAAATAGCTTGCCTAGTCTTTTAGGGCCGCGTGCAGGAGGATGGACTCCCGTACGATAAATAGGATGTGTAATAATTTTAAAATCTAATGGCCAGAATACGAGGATCTATCTTTTGGAGTCCGCAGCAAACTGCAGGCGGCCCCACGATGTTGCGTACTGCCTCCCCCTCGACGAAGTCTTGCATTCGCCACTCGCTGCCAAACACGATCTGGAGTAACCGGTACTGTGTCTCACTACGCACTAAATCACAAAATTTTGTGCTGTCCGCTGTCCGCTGCCTTGTCCGCTGACAGAAATATTATAAAATGTGGTCAAACGGCTCAATGCGAGCTTGTCTTCAAGGCCGTTTTAGATACCCAGTGTGCTGCATTTGTTAGCATGACTATCAAAAGCTGATTCCAAACGCAGATCATTGATAGCGAACAAAGCTCAGCAACCTATTCGTCTTTTCTCACAGTCACTCGATGATAAAATCTCGTCGCATTCATTCATCACTTTGAACTATGTAATTTAATTCTAAGACGCTTTTCTCTAAACGTTTCTTACTTGGAAATGTCCTTGACAGTTCACTGGTCTACTAATACGCCCAAATATCATACAGTTTTGCATTCGAAGTGCAAACATGTGCACCTATGCGTTTGCAGTTGAGGTTGGCTGCGAAATGGCTGGCGAAAGCAGATGGCATGGATGTGCGAAGTAGAGAAAGCGCATTTGACTGTGTTGAATTGCATCTGCTTGTTTATACATGATGTGTCTCATCTTACCGCATCTTGCCGCTCACCCGTAGCTCGCTAACCCCGGCCCGTTTACAACGCGGAGTCTGTTTAGCCTCCGAGCGAATCCCAAGGCCGCATTGACCACTTTTAACTGATATTATATTCAGCTGATTGCTGCTGCCGCAGGTGGTCAAGGTTAGCCAGGGAGTACCATTACAAAGTACGTCAGAATCTGCCCTTTCCCTTCTGGCGGCGAGCAGGGGGCTCCGGTAATCATTCAGCACCCCTCCCCACATCGCCCGGCCTTGGCGGGTTGAGCCGGGCCGGTATGCCGGCTCCCCCGCCCCCCCCCCCCCCCCCTCCTCCCTCCCCTCCCTTCCACTCCACACCGCTGGCAACAAAACGTGAGGTGGCGGCTGGGTAAGGCGGGAATCCCCGCCTTCTCCACCTGGCTTCTCCGCGGCAGGTGTGGAGAGGCCAGCAGGCTCGGTGGCCTGGCACGGACCGGTCAGATCTCAGCGTCCTCACGGGCGGTACTGCACGATGCACGGCGACTGATGCTTACGGGAGAAATCGGGGCGTCTTTTACTACCTAGTACTTTTACTTGTCATCGGCATTTTGACTAGACGACTTGATTGTCATTAAAATGCTGGAAAATGGACTTTTGGGTTAAGTATTAGAAAGTTACTACACACTAACCTGATTCATTCGTCATCTTCCATTTTTTACGAGCGTTACTGTTCGCTTTGTAATTATTTAGCGAAGTTCGGCTCTAGTAAAGTTCTGACCTATCGCAAGCGTGCCCTTCAAAGAGGAATCTTGGTTATGGCAATATGACAGCGTTAACGTTAGTTGCGTTGCCACCGAAGGCAACTCAAAAGGTTAATGTTTCTGTTATTTGGTACTTCTTTCTGTTTGAATCATGAGTTCTTAAATCCTAATTTTCGGTCCAGTATGGGATAAACAAGATACAACAACCTCTCATGGACCCAGTGCGTGTAAAGCAGCAGTCTCAAAATTCAAATAACAATTTGATGTTCAAATTGCCAACGTCAGGTTGACGTATGCTCCAGTCGTAATACCCATGGCTATATATATATATGTGTGTGTGTGTGTGTGTTTTTAGATCGGGCCGCAAACCACTATGGCTCGTGCGAGCCACATCAAGCTTTGTTTGGATCAAACAATATTTTTGGCCGCTCGTCAATGATCGAAGAGTCAGCATGAAATGCCCGGAGCTCAGAAGCCGAAAAGTGGGCTGATGCATGCCTGAATATTAGTTGAACGTTGATTAAAGTTGATTTAATAAAGTTGAACGAATATTGGTGTCAGTAATCACCGTTATATGAGACAAAGTTCAATTAGCAGGTTAACAGAATTAAAGGTTAAAGGTTAAATCATTTCTAAGAAGTAGAAGTTGAGCACTCTTGAACACTTCCTCTTTTCCTCAGCTTTTAGCAAACGATGCCGTGGAAAGGCGGCTGTTTAACGCAAATGTTTTAGGCTATTCATTTTCTCATAAATTTACCTCAGATTTTTTCCGTTGTGAGATAATTGCGAACAAACCTAGAACGATGGTGTGCATGAGTTAGGTCCAGGGTCGTTAACCTAAAGTTTGAGGCTGCGTAAAAAGTTTGGGCGAAGCTGCGTAAAAGCAAGCGTTCTTGTCGACGGCATGCTCTTTATAATGTGGCGTTCAACATGATAATTTTTGCCTTTTTATGCTAATATGATCGTAATTTTAGCAAAACTGGCGTCCCATTACATGGCGGCAAAAATATTGTATTCGTTAATCGGTGATTGAAGCATAGGTACATTTTGTGAGTGGTAACACAAATTATATATTTGGTATTTGCGCCAAGCCTCCATCATGTTGTCGCAAGTTCAGTGGCGACATAGGTAATGTCCTTCGTTACCACACATATATTTTCTGCGGCTACAGGTCTACTGCGGCGCTATGTTTCACGCATAGGCTATCTCCACGAATTTATTCAATTATTTCAGTTAGCACAGCTCGCACAGAACATGGGGATTAGGCACACTTTAATGGGAGGTGCCCGTTGCAGAACGTAGCCTTAAGTCCCACCTAAAAGGAATTTCACGGAATTACGAAATAACAAATATATAAAAAATCAGAAGTAACGATCCACCTGAAATGGATTTCGATAACTGCCATCAGAGGACTGTAGTAGACTTTATTATCTGCTAATGCGTTTTGTCCTCAGTTTTAAAAGACGCTTAATTCCATTTCCTAACAATAAGTTTAAACAAATCAAACTATTTTCCACTTCTATCTGCTCCATTTGCTCTTGGTAAATCACCTGGAGTGTGCTGGCGAGTGAGGGCTGTTGTTGGCAGCGCTTGCCTGAGACAACAAAAGCCTGAGACATGGCGTCTCAGTGCACCACCGTGAACTGCCCGAAACGTAAATAATGCATGAAATCGCTAGACATAACGCCAAATCTTACTAAAGCATGCTCTGTTCCCTAAATGGGCAACAGAGCTCACGTCTTGTTCATAGGTGGCGCTCCGCTCCGTCACCTTATCCTCCGCCCTCGTCTACCTCAGCCACCGCCAGGGCCAATACCCGTGGTTGCCAAACCTGCCCATAGATGGCGCCGGCAGCTTGCCGTGAGGCGTAACGCTCACGCTGCTCGCAGTGCGTCCGCCGGCGGTGTCAGCGTGCAAGAGCCATCCACGATTGTCAGCGTTTCACCATGTTCTCTTTCAGCCGCCATTCGTCCTGTCCTCGAATGTCGCCGCCGATAGCAAATGTCCGGTGGCGTGTCTCGTGTCGATGCCTGCAGTGCGCGCACTGTTCTCAGGAATAATGCTAGATACATGCAAACGCGTTAGCAGTGGAGACCTCAGTGTACTGTTGCTGCCACAACTAACTACCTTTGCGCACCTAAAAGAAAAGTTTCGAATCGGCCAAGGCCAGCGTGTATGAAAACAGTGATGGGGATGTACGTCCCTAGAGATGTGCGGACATTATGCAGTGTTTGTGCAATAGAGCTGCTCCTTCCTTCGCGACGTAGGAGGACATAGCTTGACCCTTAAAGCGCTTAAAGCAGCAAAATTTCCCCACGTTACAACGATTCGCGGGCGTTTCACGAGGCTGTCAGCTGGAGACATGTTAAGTTGTGCGCGCATTTGTGTTGCTTGTGTTACTTTGTGTTACTTTAACATTTTCTGCATAAGGATAACCATATAAATCGCCAGCACACACGATACAAGCGAACTGCCGTAGTGTAACTAAGCGTCTTCTGATCATTATCGTGGGGAATGTCGTCTGTAGCATATGATGGCGCCCATTCACTTTTTGAGTTGGGCATGATTTTCCAGGGGGTCTCCTGAACAAAATGGGACCTACGGAACAGTATCGTATTCAAGTTGGACGGCACCGATGGTGTTTGCCCCTTTATCAAGTAGTTACATGCATTATGTCTGAGGAAATGAATCTCGACAATGACAAAAATATGAACGGGAGCATTCCAGTTATCTAGCAAAGGGTCTCGCTTACCTAAAATAATGCCTCCTTTTTCATAAAAGGGACTCCTAGTGCATAGCGGGTCTTCTAATCCAGAACAAAATGCTTCCGATCCACGAATGGGCCTCAAAACCTAGCTAAGGGGCCTCGTCATCCAAAATAGGGCATCTTGGTCCGGAGTCGTGGCCATCTGATGCATGATAGGGGCCACTATTTTTGAAATCGGGCCTCCTGAATAAAGAGGATGTCTTCTAGCCCAGGACAGGGGCCTACTCATTTGCAACGGGGAATCCAGAGCCAGTAACGGTGTCTCTTTAACACAACGTTGGGGCTCCTTATCTAGAGGATGGTAACGTATTCATAAAGGAACCTCATTATTAAAAAAACCGCTCTCGTGATCTAGAATAGAGTATTCCGAGCTAAGGTATTGCTGCCTAGCTTAGTTATTAGGGGCTCTTTGATCTGAGTTTTGATAATCTATGAATGACTACATTGCCTTTAGTTTCGGAAAAATACCTCTGAAAGGTGGGGCGTGGGGGGAGGGGCAAACATACCCAACATACTCATGCCCCTGCCTGCTGGCAGCGGGTAAGGAGCACTGCCCCCTCTACCCCACCCTCCTGCTGCGCCGCCACTGGTAGCATGGTATCTAAATTTACGCAGCACTATCAGGTGCTCGCACAAGACAGCACATTGCTTCTGCCCAACGCATTGCCGCGCGGTTTCTCAAAGAAACCAATTCCTTGAACAAATTCGTTGACATTTAACTTGACTTCATTTCATTTCAAGCCATCTGCTGCTCCGTGAGGTGTACTACAGTTTACGCGCGTCCGATGACTTGCTAAACAACGCACGCATAAGTCGCACACGCCGCGGCGTGATTACTGTTGAACTCTCTACCTCTAATTTGTCTGAAGAGTACCGCTCGGTTGTGCCCTCCGACCCGATCCCGGCCACAATTTCCTGTTCACGACTGTCCAACCTACTTGCGGTCGGTGTCGTCGGCGGGGTCGTGACCCAGCGTGCGCGACTAGGGTTCGTCGACAGAGGCGGGGGACCACTGTTTGGTGATGGGAGGGAGAGCACCGCCGACGGCGGATATCCACGCCGCCCAGAGCCGGCGGAGCGACAAAACTCCCGTCGGCACCGACAGCTTTGTCTCGGCCGTGATAGAACGGCGTGTCCGCCGCGTGGAGCGGCGGGGTGCCATAAGTCATCCGTTGGGCAAGTGGACCACGCAGCCCGATCTTCAATCAATAGAACACGACGAAAGCAGCGGCGCTCCCAGGTGGCGTTTATCGTTGATCTAAATAAGTCGGCGAGCTGCAGGCCGCCGGCTTGCCGGGCCTGATGAGTTATGGTGCACCTGATTTAAGGGCGGCTTAATTTGGGCCGGGCGGCGGCGAACCGAAGCCGCTTGTGCCACGGTGCCGGTGGATGGGAGGGCTGCCAGCGGCCGTCGGCCGCTGCAGGCGGGGCCGCTCGGGGGCGTAACGGTGTCCCGTGTAACGACCCTGAACACCGGGCGTGCAGGCAGAACGCTGGCCGTGACTCAAAAACGGCCCGTGACTCACGGAAAACCCTGCCCTCCCGACGGCGTAGAGCTTGACGATGCGAGGTAACGTCTTTCTCACTTACCGATCACGGACTGGTTCACGGCTATTTCACGCTCCGTGGGAGATGAGAGCACGTGACTCACGGACGGCTGAGTGTCATGGGCGTCTCGTGACATGGGGACAGCTCGTGATGGCACGCTCACTCCAGCGCCGACATGCACGTCATGCCACCTGGTTGAGGAGCACCCACAACATCGGGGTCACATTGCTACACACATGCGCGTCGACCAAGCTGCATGGCTGCCGTTTGTTTTGCAAGTAAACCAGACGGATTTTTGTTCCCTGTGAAATTATGCTAGTAATCGGAGAAGTCCGTGTTTATTTACCTGCTTCGTGTTCTTAGTTAGGAGGAAAGGCAAGGGACTTTCATTTGAAGTCTTTTGACGTCGTAGCTTTGTAATAGGAGCGAATTAACTTGTCCTAATTCATGTATAAACCACAGGACACGCCACACTCCAACGTTGCCTGTCGACATGACATAGCCGCGTCCTCGTGATGTAACGAGGGCGCGAGTGTCTTTATTCTGAAATGTCCAAATGCTGAATAGATGCCCTGCACCATGACTGCATTGTGTCAGCGAGTATTACACAATGCACAGCCAGGCTATTAGACCATCAGCCGGAGTATTATGTCTGATCTGACTTGGGGAGCACGTCTTAGCTACCGAAATCGGCAGAACGCTCGATTCGAGCGGTCTGGTGGATTGTGGTAGACTAGAGAAGCCTGGACTGGTCTTTGCGTCAGGATGGAGAGTCCCATTTCTCGTCCGGAGTAAGTTAGCGTCCTATGTCAGGTTTTTTCTCAGGTTCTTTATGCTCTTAATCTTAGTCGAGGACATGTACTCTTTGTCCATGCTTTAAGTAAGGTTATGCCAGGCGTTGTATGCTCCTGTCATTTAGTATCAGAGCCCGTTTTGGTAAAGACTGAAGGGTGACTGAAGCCACCCTATGCCAGACACGGGTGGCTTCATTCATGCTGATCAAACCAATGCAAGGATAATAGATGAAAATGAATAATAGATGACGGACAAGCAAACTGAAAGTCAATACACGGTCACTTGACGACAGGATCATGCTAGTTCTTACTGCAATAGGCATTTTGTTTTGGGCTTATCAGAGTTTTATATCATATTTCATTTTTGACTGCATGACGTCTTTCCTGAAATTTCGGAGCAGATGATGCAATCATGCTTTAAACTATGGCAAAACCGGAATGCTGATCTCAATAACAAAAGCGCATATAAGCGCAAAATTAAAACCGTCCGACCGCGTTAGATCCGTGGATTCATTCTTCGTTGATTACCTACAAGACCTGAAATAACCAAGATAACGAGCTTCATAAAACTGGACGAGAAAACACCTTGCCGACCCCGATCCCAAGAGCATGTAAGAGCACGGCACGTGATATATGTGTAGCAAGGGCGGCTATAGAGGTCAATTAGCTACGGCGCACAATAAATCAGCAAAGTAAAAGGGTTAATTTCTCTCCGATATTTCCTTAATAGCTGTTGTTTCTGCAAGCCTGAATTCCTCCTCTCTAACGACACCCGCGCCGCCATCGCTCTCCGTCACAGGGACGGAGTCGGGGACGGGTACAGGGACGAAGTCGGAGATGGAGACGGGGACGCGGATGGGGACGAGGACGGGTACAGGGACGGGTACAGGGACGGGTACAGGGACGGAGTCGGGGACGGGTACAGGGACGGGTACAGGAACGGGGACGGGAACGGGTACAGCGACGGATACAGAGACGGGGTCGCGGACTGGTACAAGAGCGGGGACGGGCACGGGCACGGAGAAGGGTACCGGGACGAGGATGAGGACGGGGCGAGGGCGGGGCGGAGCGGAGCGGGGCGGGGCGGGGCGGGGCGTCCGGGCGCGCCGGCAGCGGCAGCGCTCCGCACGGCTCTCGTACTTGAGCGCGAGCCCGGGGCGTGACGCACCGGGCCGATCAGTCACGGTCGCCCGACCGTGACTGGGAGCACGGCCGATCCTCCGGGCAGCCGCCGCCGCCGCCGCCCCCGCCGCCCGGCCGGCCCGGTCGTTCGGTCGTCACGAAGCTCAGCTAATCACACGGCCGGCCGCGCCGCACCCGGCGATCCAGACCGACCGGCCGCGCGCATTTGGAATGCTGTTGTAACCCAGAGGTCACCTCTTGACCGCGCGCGCGCTCTTGGCACGGCTCGCCGTGGCGCAACGGCGCGCGGCACAAACAGCCGCCGCCTGTGCGCCGGGGAGCGGAGCAGCGGGGAGAGGGCGCACGCACGGCCGGCGCGCCGTGAGTCTGACGGCACGGCCGCGGGGTCGTGGCCCGTCCCATGGTAATGGTGACGCGCTGCCGGAAATAATGACGACGGCCTGATGACGACGGCCGCGCCGCCCGGCCGCGGATGAGACCCAAGCCGCGCGCCCATTGGTCGAGCGCGTCGCGCGGTTTGCGGCCTGTGTGTGCCCGCCAATTTTATTCCAATATACTTGTAATTACTGCGTAGTGGGTGATCCCGTAATGTGCTGAATTGAAAAATAAGAGAGAAAGCGAGAGCGCGGCATGTTTATTAATGCGCCGTCGATACGTCTGCAGCCGGCGGACATCATGTCGTCATGTGGAACGGCGCAGCTCGGCGCCGTCACCGGGGCCGACGTCCCACGCCGTGTCTTGTGGGCTGGCACAGCCCTTTGTCGGCCGAGGCGGCCTTTTGTCGCTGGAGGGTCCAGGCTCTGCGCTTGCCGGCGCCGAGTCTGTGATGATCACGGCGGCGTTCTCAGACTGGTGATTGATGAATGGCCTGCCAGAGAGGTGAACACTGGGGCGGCGACGGCGCCGCCAACCGGGCCGGCTGAAGTGGCGGCCCTCACGAACTGGGACCTGTCGAGAGGTGCAGGTGGTCTGGCGTCGACCACGACCTCCGGACGATGGCTGTGATCCGTGCCGCCGAGTCGACCCGGATCGAATCGAGGCGGATCGAGCCGGGTCGAGTCGAGGCGGGTCGAGCCGGGTCGAGTCGAGGCGGATCGAGCCGGGTCGAGTCGAGGCGGATCGAGCCGGGTCGAGTCGAGACGGATCGAGCCGGGTCGAGTCGAGGCGGATCGAGCCGGGTCGAGTCGAGACGGGTCGAGCCGGGTCGAGTCGAGGCGGATCGGGCCGGGTCTCGCGATGACGGCTTCTCCCGCCACCTGTCGCCGCTTGACGTGAGTCAGCGGGCCGGGGGCGCGGTAACGCCTCTAGAAAGTGTTCCACTCGGTGATCGGCGGTCAATTGCAGTGACAACCGATTCTGTTACACGGCTCACGGCTGCGTCCGTTTGTTCGGGCTGCACTTTGCGGCCAAACAGTGAAAGTAGCGGCGCCGGACGCGCCGCGCGCGCCGGCTGCAGTCCGGCTGGCGTTGCTGGCGAGGAGTGACGTGCGGCGCGAGCTCCGCCGCGTGACGGACGTGCGCGGTGCCCCCGCTCCCCTGTGCTCCCCGGACACGGGCGCGACAGACGGCCGCGGATCGGCCTTGCTGCCAGCACGTCACCGGCCTTCTCCCGCTCGCTCGCTCCGACGGCGACGACAGCGGCACAGAGCCCGAAGCGTGACCTGAGCGTGACCCGGGGTACCGCAGCCGGAGCGGCCCGGGCGAGGCCCACCGGCACGGGGCCGTTCCGATGCGGCCTGACCGGAGCGTCGCCTCCTCCTGAGGGCATGCGCGAGGGCACGCAGCGGCGCAGACCGGTCGACATGTAGATGTCCGCCACCGGGGAGAATGGCCGCCTCCCCGGCTACCGCGTCCGGAAGAGGCCGTTCGACGGCAGGTGGTCGCCGAAGACGCTTGAGTACATGTCGAGGTAGGTGAGACCGCGAGAGAGGTTACCGCGTGAGGTCAGAACGAACCCCACTGGCTTTCGGGTCAGCACCGAGTGGACCCGCGGTTCAGGCTGGGTTTGACTCTCAAGCTGACTTAGGAACTGTAATTGGGGCCATCTCAAGCGAAATTTTTACAAGCTACATGACCATGTATATATATATATATATATATATATATATATATATATATATATATATATATATGTAAGTATATGACAATGTTGCTGCATTGTGTTATAACAAGTGCACCCACCATGTGGCTATTCTCGCACTACTCACGATGAGCTGGTGAACTTGTCTTCTGAAGGCGAGGATGCGGTGAGCTGTGGGATGGAAGTAAGAGCTGGCGTGTACACGTCCAGTAGGATTGGCTTCTGCCATGGCGTCGGTAGGAATCGGCTGTCTGCACCTCGCTGGATGTGCGGGCTCAGACCAGGGCGGACAGTGATCTCACATTACCATGAGCCTGGGCATTGGTGTTGAAGTGTACCTGACTTTTTGGACAACTTATATCTGCCCATCTGACAGAGTCAAATCACCTGTATCTCAGTGTCATTCAGTTGCCATGGTAATCACATATTTTTTCCAATATTTCGAAGACTCGGCCCCGACTCGGATAGCATTTGTGTCTAGTTCCAAACTGCGTAATAGATAGAAGTGTGCATGGCTAAAAACATCTGGTAGTTGTATCTGATCACGATTCGCCCCGGAATATATTTTCCGAATTTTGCGTGATAACACAGTTAGAGGAAAGCCATCCGCCGAGCTGGATTTATTATTTTGAGGTGGTGCAGGACACAGGCGGCACGCAGGCTACTGTACGCGGTACCTATTTTCATACTTCGATATCGAAATGACTCGTGAAAACCACTGCATGAGACTCCATGGAATTTGATCAGTGCTAAATTGCACAACGTGAATAATTTCGATTGCGCTCACCTTTTTCTGGGTGCTCGGCAAGTTGCAGATCTTACTTTATAATTCTGTGCTCTTTTGTTGCTGCTGGTTTCTTCCTTTGCATGCAAATATATTCCACAATCTGCATATTCAGTTTGGCTGTTCCAAGGGACGTTATGGTGGTGTACTTTGCGATGCTGGGATTTCTGTAATTAAACCACTTCAAGGTTAGGTTCAGCCTTGTAGGAGAAGTGGAGCAATGTGGACAACATGCGCATTCAGCAGCCAATTTCAGAAGCCTCAGCAGTCACCTCATCAGCATTTGAGTGGAGAACATATTTCATACGTTGCCAGCTTGGTCATAAAGTACGTCCGACAGACTAATGCAGATATAAACAATGTGAGGCGTGTATCAGTAACTACTACCCACCCTTGGCATGGATGCCTTTGACCGCCAGCCTTCAACACAAACCGCCGCTGGCAGGATGTCTGCTCCGCATCTAATGCCATTGCTTTTGCAATATGCCAGCGCTGTGCTGAGGGCAGCGCGACGTGATGCAGGCTGGCTGGCGGTGACTCAGACCAGATTCTGCACGGCGGCTGTGGGCTGGTTGTGTTGGGCGCATTGAAATCTAGGCCTTACTTTCTACAATAATTGTTTTGGTTATCTACCTTTTACAACTGGTTATAGCACATTATCACTTTCCTAGTTATGCTAGCAGCGAGATTTGGCAAGAATTTCAGCATGCGACATAAAACTACATGTAAGTTCAAACGTGCCTTCAGTCAGACGACTTTATTTATATTATAAGCAATAGTTTAGGAGCAGACCGAGGAGATATCAGCCAGCTTGCAAGCTATTGTCCACAACAATCTGCACGACACATAAACTCGGATATATCTGCAAGGTAGCTATCGTGAAGAACACCAAAAGCTTAGCTTATTGCTGCATCTTCGTGGTAGGATTAAGGCTGCCTGTTGTCTGCCGTCCTGATGGGTATACTTGATAGTGGGACAATTATCGGTTAAATTGAAAAGCTATTATAAGATGCCTATTGAGGTTAATTATTGTAAGGCCCTTTGAACTAACATCATGACGACTACACCCATGCCCGGTACCCACGCTCTCAAATTACCGCTGGGCGCGGGAGGGCTGAGTTAATAGTCTAACGTGCCGCAGTTCCCACCTCTCCGCCCGACCACGTCCGGCGTGGATTATATAATCCTATCAATCACCAATCATTGACCCGAGACGGAAGGCGCGGCCCCCACCGCGGCGCAGCCTCACTGATAATCAGACCGTGACCTCCCACATACCATCCCGGCTCCTGTGAGGCCTTCGCCTCGGTCGAGCATCCCTCGACGTCGGCAGACCCTCGCGCTACCTGGACGGGACAGGGGCTCTTCTGTCTGTACACCGACGGGCTATACTCCGTCGCTTTACCCCTTCCATCGTTCCCTTCCTCCTTCCTCACAGCAGCGTGCCTTCCCACGAACCACCGGCGCAATGCTCCGACCACGCTCCGTGCATGCTGCCGCCCGCGCACCCGGGAACCTCGCCTCACACGCGCACATACCAACATCGCCTTCGCCCGGCCGGCGGTGCCGGGATGCCGACACGTTGTGCCTCACCGACGCGTTCCATTCAGGCAGGCGGCGACGCGGCCGTCGCCGGTGACAAAAACCGGCGCGCCGCCGCGTCCCCATGATCGACGACGCAGTCCAGACGGCCTGATTGGCCCCGTGCAGACCGGCACCCGCCCCGCCCCGTCCCCTATCAATAATCACTGGCGGCCCGATGGTTGATTTACGGTGTATTTTCGAGGGCCGCGCCGCTACGGCGGCGGCGCCGCTGACGGCGTCGTGCGGCAGGAGCGGCGCAGCGCGGCAGGAGCGGTGCGCGCGCGGCGCCTGTCGCTGCCGCGCCGTGTAATGAGTCTGCCGAGCAACGGCGACCCTGCCGCGCCGCCTGTCGATTTACAGATAGCCCATCGCCATTTTGCAACGGGCATGTCCGCCGTTCAGCAGTAACGACCGCGCTCGGCTGCCTTCGACTGGCGCCTAATCGGACCCAATTACGTCTGTTCTGAGAGGACGCCGATGATCTACGGGTGATGGTTCGCGAAAACGGACGGGGCCGGCGCGGCGCCCCGGCCCGTCAGAGCGCTGAGCGGCCGCGCGAGATCAGGCAGCCCGCTAGCGCGTGATGCGCTCAACACACGCCTAATGATCACCTGCGCTGCGGCGCGAGCACGCTCTCCGGGCAAACAAAGGAAAGTCTCCTCCTGTCCGGGCCCCGAGGCGTTCTGTCGGACAGACGATGCGATAACAGCGACACTGCAGTCTCCGGAGACTGCACGTTCTCACACGACGCTAACAGCGCTGGAGGGCGCGTGTCGTGACCGGCCATGGTGTGTGTCTGGTGCTGCAGGCTCTGTCTGCTCCGCTCGCCGCCAGGTGAGCCCGGCCGGCGCCGGAGCCGCTCCCTGGCTCCGATTCGGGCCGGTATCCAGCAGAAAACAACAACCTGCAGCCCGACAGCTCTGATCGGCCTCAATCTGCGCATTATCTCGTTCGCCTGCTGTCTGGAGGTCACGTAGCAATCGCCTGAGAGCGCGCTTAGAACAGAACCCGAGTTTGACTGAAAACTAGCGTTTTGTGGAATCACCGTGAGCTGTGTCCAGGCTCGGTGCTACGTCCATCCTAGTGCGGTGCTACATTTATCCACAGCCATATTTGAGAGTCATCTGCCTGACGCCTCTCCGAGCTTTGGTTTCATCTTGTGACCTGGAAATTCCATGCAATTGCACAGATTTGACATCCATTGCCCCACCAGCCTGCTCTAGATTAAGTGATAGCACCCCACAAATACTGATGGATGCTCTCCTCTGACCCTCCCACTGATCGCCTCACATACGTGGACCAGTCACAGCGATTCATGCGGCGCCACGGGCGATGCAATTATCTGATAACTCTGCTTCATCAGCCAGCGCGATGTTGCCTCCAACGATGCAGGGGCCACTCGGTAGGTCGTGACCGTGATACGGACCTGGGACCGACGCCACTCGGCTCCCACAGTATGAGAAACGGTCAAACGCCACGACCGCTTGCGGAGAGCATCGCACGTAAATCGGGCGGTCATAAATATCACTATGCGCTATCCGATTTCAGCACACCGCTGCCAAGTGTTTTGAGCCCGTGCAAATGACCTTCACGAGCTGTCCATATTGCCAGATCCCTCCCCGATGGAAGGATGCCATCAGGCTAGACATGGGCGCGTTCCAGGCCATCACTCTGAACACATTTTACTTGGCAAATCCTTTAGATGGTTCACCTAAAAGCTATTTTTTGGATCAAGCCACACGTAAATGACGACCTTTGAATGTCCTTTTTCGCATCAGAAGGTAAAATTGTCTTTGAGCGACAACAAAAATAGAACGATAGAGGCGTAGAAATAACTGATCCCTGCATATTTCATTAATTTCTGGGAATGAATTATTGGAATAAATGATTACTGGACTTTATTTCGGAAGCGCAGTTGGTCGTCTTTCACTATCTGACAAATGATTTTTCCCTGTCATAGCTGAATGGCGACGCGGCGTTGTAAATCGTTCGATACAGTTTCCGTCCTTTTTAATGGGTGCCGCGTTTGCCGAGGAAGTTCTTCTAATACAAAACTCCAACACCCAAATACAAAGGAAGGCTTTGGTCCTGGTGATCTGTGAAAGACATCTATTAATTTCGGTAGCTCCCAGCAGTGTACGGGATGCGTACGTGTTCTGGTCATCGCATTGTAAACTGTTAGATACCTCACTGGCAGGCCCTCAATCTGAGTGAGTGCCACGCTTCTGGACGTTCTCACATTTGGCCCCTTGTGCCCAGAGAGTATCTGCCATGCATAGCTGCACGGATACTCCGAGCATGTGTATGTTGTATGCGTGTTCTGATATAACCTCCCAAAAGACTATCGCAACTCAATTAATTTTCAGGATTTTAGGTATTCCAAGGCAACACGATTGATTATCCGATATTAATTTTCTCCATTGGGAGTCAGTAATTGTTCTGTTTGATGATCGATGTGTTTAGATCGCATTCTTGCATTTCATGAATGACTGTGAAGGACCACGTGATGATCCATGCTCATGTTGCCAAACCCTGATCCTACGCTCATTCTTATATTGTACTCTTGCGGTGTTGTGAGATAGGTGTAATACATTCAATTAAATGTTGTTTGTTTGAACGTGTGCGGTCTGTATTTTGGCATGGAGGCGTTCTCTATTTCCCAACCATTCCGTACATCCGTGCATTGTACATCCGAATGTACATTCCTATCTCCGTTCATCTGAGCATGCTTATCAATCTCCGGAAATTTTATGCTCACGGCGCGGCTACTTTGCTCCAAGGCTACCCACATCACGCATGGTCTTGATCGTCTCTGTCGCCGAATAATGTGATATTCAACCAAGGAAGTCGCAAGCGTCGTACATCACAGCCCCGTGATTGTGACACCGCTTCGTCGAGGCGAGACCAAACGGGTCCAGTCCAGCTCTCGTAAAGCGTTCGGGAAATATGCGTGCGTGTGCTACATTTTATACGTGCGGCTAGACAAAGTCGTGTTCAGTCGAATTAGGAATGGCGCATGCAGAAAGCAGTGCGCTTGCTCGTCAGCAATGCTCTTTAAATCATACTTTGCGTTGTCAGTTACGCTCACGGTGTATTGCTCCATTGGCTGCCATGCTTTAATATGCCTCACTCCCTTACATGCAGCACGTCCGTTAGTTTTTTCAACTGCTCTATGCAAGTTTAAGCGAGTTTTATCCACTGAATGAGTCTGCAGCAAAAAATGGCTCTCACCTGTGTCGTAACGGCTTTGGCTGGAGCCAATTACGTCGTTTTCGTCATGACAAAGCCATGATACGTTCCGCGCTGCCTGGCCTGCACGCCATTAAATGGCTCCTAATTTATGACAGATGCCGACAGGGTCATAGCACACCAATTATCTTGTCACACCGTGTCTGCCCGAGGGGCTTTTTACCGGAGCTGCTGTTTTGCTATCGTGACGTTCATTGCAGGTAACCTGATAGCTTTTCTCGCGTGTGAGGACGATTTAAAGAGTGGCGTGTTCCGCAATACAAGAGAATGGTGACCATGGAAACAGACGTGCGAAAGCAATAGTTCTCCTTGGTTAGACAGCTAGGTGGGAATAGGTCACGATTTTCCCCAGGTCTTGATTGTCTTGATTGTCCCAGTTAGCCGCTGCAGCTGTACACAGTTGCCGCCGAAGTCAGAAGGAGATTTTCCAAAAGAAGGACCCGCATCGTCTGGTAACGCATAATCCCATAAGCCAGCACATTGAACTGAATACTAGAACGCAACGCGAGCATCGTCTCTCAGACACGCACAGGCGGCCCCATGCGGCCATCGCCTCACATAGCACCGAGGCCCACCGGATCCCAGCTCCACACCACGACGGCGTCCCATCCGACTTGATCGAGGCGGACAAACAACCCAGCAACATCGGATGCGTTCCACCGCGCCCTACAGCCCCTGCGTGCCCCAGACTCCACCCGCTCGCATCCGGGCCACTTGCAGCTGCCGCGACGGCAGACTGGCCGGCCAGCGCGGCATGACCAGCGTCTCGCGCGCCAACTCGAGTGGCCCGGCCGGGAGCGGCCGTGTTTGGCGGGGCCGCCGGCAGCGGGACCGCCGGCCGCTGCACGCTGGCAGCGGGGCCACCGGCCGCTGCACGCTAGCAGCGGGGTCGCCGGCGGCGGCGGTGACGGCTCACTCGAGCCCGGGCCGCCACCAGGCCGGCGCGTGACGAGCCGATCGATCGGCGCCGGCTGCCGGTCACCTCTCACGGGTCTCACGGGCCAGTCAGCTGACCCACCGGCTCTCACGGCCGGGCATTAACTCGCGCCCGACACGGCACCGGCGCCGCAGCTGCCAGCCGTGCGCGGTCTCGTCGATGGCGGGCGGCGAGTGGCCGCCTGTCCGGCAGCCCCGGCCAGCGCCGCAGACGCGTGACGCCGTGAATTATGAGCGCCGATGAATTGCGGGTTTTGGAGGCCGCGTTTCGATGGCCGTGTGTTGACGTTTGTGTTGGAGGCATTGGCGGTCTGAGGCAGGGCCGGCGCCTTAACTTCACCCCGTTGTTTTTCAGGCCACGCACGGGTTTTACCAAAGAGAACCTGGAGTGGCTGGAGCAGTTGTTCAGAGGGCAGCTGAAGAACTCCCAGGAGCTGCATCGAGATGACTTCACCAAGATCGTGCACTCCAAAAACGTGAGTTGAAGCCCAGAGCCTTGAGTCGTATAGCAACAGGCTCAAAGGGCAGACGAACAACATGAGCCAGCCGTCATCGTCTGTTGTGCAGATAGAGCACAATCCATCGTTAAGGACACAGATGACAGCCAGCGGCAAGCACATTCTCCTATCCACCACACAAGGATTGGTATCAATAGAACCAATCCTTGAACAATATCATGCGGTGGGCCTGACTGGAGCATTAGCACAGCTCCTGCTTCACCTTATAATTAACACCGCCATGTATAGCATAGGTCTGTAGAGCAAGCGACGCAATTAAGTTTGTCGGTTTGCAGTCATGCACCAATGAGCAAGCTTGCAGAGGCCGACAGTACTACGGGAAAATATACTCTAAACAATCTGAAACACAACGCGATGTATCATGTTTCAATGACGCCATAAACGCTCACTACAGCGCGATGGTCCCACCATAAATTACATGCTCATTACTGTTGTTCCATAATGTAATGGTAGCACAATGTAGCGTTTCTCTCATGCTTGTACTGAAGAAGGCCTGTCTGTTATAATGAATACCTTAAAACTCCCCACGTCCATTGTTTACTTCATGGTGCTTAATAGAAGTGCCCGTCAGGAACGCAAACCATACCAATAAAAGCAGACAAAATGCGCGCTTCTCCAAAGATGTACCAATTCCAATAGCACTTGATAGGTTTTGTAAACGTTCACAGCGTGTTAAACGGACATCTACATCATTTACCCATAACATTGTTCGCGAGTCGTTAATCCAATTTCGTTGGTCGTAGCGAGGTGCTCAGCGGCAGTTTCTGATCCATATTCTATACGGCCTCTCGCCTTCTTGGAATGCCGTTGCTAAACCCCATGGGGCCTGAGGGGACGACAGCTCTCGCTGGGGTGGCTCTGCAGTCGCCAGCCTTGTTCTGCTCACCTATAAAACAGTTTCGCGCAACTAAGTGTATGGCCCGTGCTGTCCCAGATACGCCTGTTTCTCGACTTATAATCCGCAGCCTTGTTCTAAAACGGTACCTATCCTCCCCGTGCCTGCAACATCTGCACAGTCCAGCGTGTTCCCCGTCCTCCCGCGCAGTCCAGCGCGCTCCCCGTCCTCCCGCGCAATCCAGCGTGCTCCCCGTCCTCCCGCACAGTTCCACACTCCTCGTCCTCTCGCACACCGCGCCACCCTCTGTTGCTGGCTCCGCCACTGTGCCGCCCTCTGCTCAGGGTAGCTCTCGGAGATGCTGGTAGCTGCCGGCGGCTGCCCAGATTAGCCGCCGACACGCACCCCAGCCCGACGCCTTTCACGGCTGGCCGGCCGGCGGCTCTGCTCGCTGCGTGCACGCCCACAAGGCCGCCGCCGCCGCCGCCGCCGCCGCCGCCGCTGTCTGACCCGATGCCGGAGGACTGGACGGAGCCGCGGGCGCAGCCGAGATGGGTCCAGGGCAGACTCGGCTAATGGCCGGCCCTAATTGTTGGCTCGAGTGCGTGCTGTGAATGCGGCACATTTTAGCGTCTTCTGCTGCGCACAAGCGGTTTCGTTGCAAAATATTTCTCAGTGGAGTTGGGTGACAGGGAGGGGGGGGGGGGGGCAAAGAGATGATGACAACTCTTACATCGGTCACGAATTGTGGTTTACCTAAATGGGCGGTCTACAACAACACGCAGCTGACAGCAGGGATACTGCCTGGTACCATTGTAGTCAGTGTTTTTGTTTTAAGTGCGACGCTGGCCATTCATGGCTTATGTTACAGTCCTGAAAAGTCGTTAAAACGCTTCATACAAACGCCAAGGTTTTGTTTCGGTGGTGGCAAAAGATGGAACGGCAGGCACTTGAACAGTTTTTGAACCGTTTTTCCTAAACATACTTCCGGCGTATTTGACTTTGAACAACTCTTTCATAGAGTGGGTGATTCGAAAAGAATGCTTACTTGCTTGTGGTGAGCACTTATAAAGCTCATGTGTTGCAAAATGCACGGTTTCTTATCGAAGTTATTGGGATATTTTTACTGGGTTTATGGTTAAAATTTATTTACCTTTTATTTCAATCGTGGCCATTGAAGAAGACTTCTTTGCCCCCTATGGTGGGCAGTCGCTGCTGGAAAAATTTGTTGGTGAAAACACTCTACTTGACAAGATATTCAAGCTTATTTTGCAAACTTTTTAAGACATGTGTCGCATACGTAAAAAAGCACATCCGCAGTTTCTTGTCAGTCTTTCCACATGAGCCTGGAATACCGCTTCGTTTTGGTGGAGGCAGGCGCGGGTGCTGCTGCTGATGTGGCACATTACTCTCCGTACCTGCTGCTCCTCCAGAGACGTGGCAAGTGCCTCACCGTTTCCTTTAGGTCCCCTGGATTGGTAATGACACCTTAGCTCGGGCCGGGTCACGCTCCATAACAAGAGTGGAGGGGAGACAGGTCCAAGCTCTTGCCCTTTCGGGGGCTTTATCAGAGTCCTCAAACATCCCCCTTAGTCAACCCCGGGCCTGGCAGGAGTGTGCACGATGGGCGCCGTTCTGCTGACATCTGGGCTGTCTCCTGGGGGCCACTGATCCGGACCGGGCCACATGACACGCTCCAAAATTGTCCTGCAGGCATCGCCGTTTACTGATACGGCCCGGTCAAACCAGTGACCGACTGACTATTCTCCCTTCAATGCCCCCCTCCCCCTCCCTCCAAGGACATTACCCTCTGACCTCACCGGACTCTGCACTCCACGCCCAGCTCTGGGCCACGAGCAGCCCCTTATCAGTGTCACTCGTTTGGTGCCTGATTAAACCCTCACTCTCGCTTCGCCGCCTGGCACAGGGACCACTGCGCGAGGCCCGCAAGGGTACCAGCCCAGCCGTTCCTTCACCACTCGCCCGAGGATAGAGACGGAAATGTGAAGAGATTTTGCTGCCTCTTGTGAGGAGGCATCAAACTCCTTCCCCACGAAGGGATATAAAAGCCATTTTCGGCCTGCACGAGATCCTCGGTGAGGGGTGGCCTGCCCCTGACGCAGCGCGCTGTACCTGGCTCTGGCGGGCGAACCGCATCGGTGAGGGGTAGCCTGCTCCTGACACAGCGCGCTGCACCTGGCTCTGGCAGGCGAACCGCATCGGTGAGGGGTGGCCTGCCCCTGACGCAGCGCGCTGCACCTGGCTCTGGCGGGCGAACCGCATCGGTGAGGGGTAGCCTGCCCCTGACACAGCGCGCTGCACCTGGCTCTGGCGGGCGAACCGCACCGCTATCCGCTCCAAGACACCGCCACTGGCAGCGTTGCGTAGATGTTGCTCAAATTGCAAGCTAAGCCGCCTCTCACGACAACCAGTCCTAGACCGCTGAGTGTCAGAATAATGGAGGTCTGTTGCTTCTTAGTAAAAAGGGAAACTTTCGTTGCGCATGTCTCGGCGAAACGAATATGTTATTGGCGATATCAGATCTCTTAAAAGAGATGGAGTGTCTGAACTTTCCTGTTATTATTGCCGCTGTTTTAATGGTCTACTGGCATGTTTACAGGATGCTTTTTTCGTGCAGTTGTTTCGTGCAGCCGTTATTTAAGCTGATTTATGACTGCTGATCACTTTGCGCAATGATGGTATGGCGTCTGCTGCAAATGAAAAGCTGCAATTAGCTTCTAATTTTCATATAAATATTTGTTGATGACATGAAAGGAATAACTGATGAAGTTCCAAAAGTTTGGGGTGGAAATGACACCCTTTATCAAAAAGTGTATCTTTAGTTCTCACTACGAGTAAACTAAAAGCGCTTGTTTTAAAATAGTGCGCACCAGCCTTAAGCTTTTATGGGTTGTTGTTCATCGTAATTAATTGTTTCGTCCATCACTAAACACAAAAATTACCCATCGATTAATTTAGCTCCATCTTAGCCTTGCTCGAAGGCCTCAAAGCTCACCTCAGCACCCAGCCGGCAGTAAACTTGATCTTCAGCACGCTGTAAAACAGCCACAACGCGGGCGCTACCCCTTTATCATAGCAGCCCTCCAATGGAGGGCCTCGTGCGCTGCAAAGGGCCGCCCTTTTGACCCGCCCGGCCAGGCGGCCGCCTGCCACGGCCCGTCCCGCCTGGAAAACAGCCGGCCTGATTTGTGACAGCCGTCACATTTGTCAGTGGGGCACGCCCCGGCGGCCGGAATGGGTCGCGCGCGTGCCCGGCCGCGCACACTCGGCCAGGCTCGGCGGCGCTCGGGCGCCCGTTCGGAATGGGCCCTCATTAGATCTGCCACACCGCTGTGGTCGGGCGTGCGGCGCCGGCGAGCGGAGCCGGAGCCGCAGCGTCCGAGCAGGCCCGGCCCGGTGGGGGCTCTTCCAGTCCCGAGCCGTGCAATGTGGCTGGCTGCTTTCGGGAATGGTGGGCGGTGTGGTGCCGCGCCAGCTCAGGCTGCTGCCTACGTGACGTTACAAGTTTTTCTGGCCGCGATTCGAACCCTAGTTTTCTTGCGTGGAGGCGGGCACCTCCCATCTACGCCACCGGGCCGGTACATCTTTATCGTCACGCTACATCATCTCACTTCACATCTGGGGCCGCCGGTCGCGGCCTGGTGCGTCCCAGCCTCTCAGGCGCACGTGCACCATCCCACGTCGAGACCCATATATACCGTAGTCACTCAGCGTCGAGCCTCTGACGTGGTAATTATTGGCCACGATCCCGTGATGAACGGCCCCGCCTGTCGGTGCAACGGATCCGTGGCGGCGCGGTGATTAATGTGGCGTCGGCCGACGGAGAGATCAGAGGAGCTGGGTCAGCTCGGCACCCCTCGAGCGTCTAGTACGAGGCGAGCGCCGACTCGGCGACCTGCCTGCACGGACAATCTCAGGTCGGCGGCCGGCGACCTGAGATTGTCCGGCGACCTGATTTGAGGAGCCCCGCTGGTGCGTCCCTCGCCGCGTTCGCTGTGCGGTGGGCGCCCGGTGAGGGCCGTGGAGCGCCTGACGTCTGCCGCCAAGGGACGCATGCGGGTCCTTGTGACCCCTGCCTGGTGACCGGGGGGCCCGTGAGTAGCCTGCGATCGACACGGCGCCGACCACCGCAATCTGCGCCCGATAGACGGTTACATCACACGCCATGTAGGCATGTGTGTTGTCATTCGTGGAAATCATCGGCCGGGGGAGGCCGGCTAATTCCCGGAGCGCCGATCTCACCACAGATCCGGGAGGAGTTAAAACATGAGGTGTAAATGAGGCCCCCATCCTGGAAGAACGACAGCGCACAAAGCGACCTAAACCGGTGCTCAACTTCCATTTGTCACCACTGCCGTTCGCTTGGACTTTGCTATCACTCATTTCCAGCCGTTAGTTGAATTTTACTGCTGTCTTTGCCCATGACCATTTCCGACCTTTACGTCGTTTACATAATGGATTGGCTGCCTTTGTCTGAGACAAGTAGTCAGAGGTTGTCAATGCATAACTCCCCTTCGGTATGATTCCTCTCCTCCCGCTCTCCGCCCACCCGTTCTCTCTCTCTCTCTCTCTCTCTCTCTCTCTTTCTCTCTCCTTACTTCCATCCCACCCTCTGACGCTGTCTCTCCCTGTCGCGTCCCCCTGTTCCCCTCCGTTTCACCGCCCGGTACCCCGCCATCAGCCACCGGCGGAGGCTGCCGGACGGCGGTGAAGGCACCCTCTCCCGTGGCGCGCCGGCGCGGCCGGACACCGGGGCGCCGATCACACTTAACGGCGGCTGCCGGGCGGCGATAGAGTCATAAAGCTGCAGCGGGCGGCGGCGCGCCGCCGGCCACCGCGCCGCCCGTTACAACAGCGCTGCCGAGCGGGGCCATCTGATGGCACGGAAACGCGGCAGTCGCAAGGTACGGGAACTCGAGCAGCCACAGGGGGCTTGAGCTCAACAGCCACAAGAAACTCAAGAGCCTCGGAGGTGGGAGGTCAACGTCCTTAGAATAGCTCAAGCAATGAGGGACTGGGAGCTCAGTGGCCACAAGGGACGGGAGCTAGGCAGCCATGAGGGATGAAGGGCAAGGAAGCCAGGAAAGACGGGGGTTGAGCCATCAGCCACCGGCCGCGGCTGCCGGACGGCGTGAATGACGGAGTGATGGGAGACGCCCACATGTTGTATGTGATGGAGAACACGGCACCTTGAACTAACGGGGGACACCCTAAGCTATGCAGTGCGAACGATACGGCGGGACGTTGCTGAACAGCGTACAGTCATGTGAAGTGGGAGAACTATGTAGATCGATAACAGACGGGAGTGCACGTCGCCCATGCGGAACGGCGTAGCTTCATGATACCATTTGGCGGGTGACATGGGAGAGCAGTTGATCGATATGGGACGGAAAGCTGTGTCAGGTGTTGAATGGAACGAGAACCCGTTTCGCAAAATGGGATGGAAAACGGATGAGAGCTGGGAGCGCCGCTTACCTCTACGCCAATCGTATCACCGCTCATGCGCATCGCACCCTGTCGATCTTAACGGGCACCCTGCCAGTGCCCAACATCACAAGCTCATGCTGCTCCCCGCCATGGAGCGAGCTGCTGACGGCCCGTGCCGTCCCATGGAGCGAGCTGCTGACGGCCCGTGCCGTCCCATGGAGCGAGCTGCTGGCTGTCCGTACCGTCCCATGGAGCGAGCTGCTGACGGCCCATGCCGTCCCATGGAGCGAGCTGCTGACGGCCCGTGCCGTCCCATGGAGCGAGCTGCTAGCTGTCCGTACCGTCCCATGGAGCGAGCTGCTGACGGCCCCTGGCGTCCCAGGAGCCTCTCCACCTGGGTGGCCGGCGGGCGGTGCCTGCCCTCTGGCGGTGACGCCTCGCGCCGTCTGACCTGGCTTCGAGCCGCTGGCGGGCCGCGGCTTTCGCCCCGCCATGTGATTACGGCCCAGGTTTGCTCGGTCAGACGGCGAGACTCGCGGAAAGACGAACTGGCGGTAATTAGTATGCCGCGCGGCCGGCCGACGCCAGCGGTCTGCTTGAGCAGGGAAACTCGTTCACCGTTGCTGCACCGTGTTGCAGCTGTTTCTTCGCGCCTTTGTGGGCGCAGCACTGCTGGGTATTCAGGGCGAAGTGCTGAATCCCCGTTAGTCATACATGACTGTGAGATTTTGTTGGGTATCTCCAAACTGCAGGCGAAAGCGGCACACGATGCGCGCTTGAGCGACCCTCTCCCCCGCCGAGACCACTCTGATAAGGATGTTCGTGGCAGACCAATGAGACCCACATTTTGGCCGGCGATTTTACACTAGGAGGCTGCCTTTGATACATCGTGTCAGACTATGTCCTGGCGAGGTTCAGACGAGTGGTGTGATATCAGGGGTGCAAAACAAGGGGTCCATGATTTTAGTTTAGAGTAGTCCTAAAACTCAAAATTTGGTTCATTCTTGTGGAGCGTTCCCAGTAGTCCACAACAAAGGCAACGACCTTAACGCGTGATGTTACGCTGCCTTCGATCGTTGCGTCCTCGCTGTTTGGGAGCATGCCGCTGGACACAGGCTGGGTCGGCTGCATTCGGGCCGGTATGAACTACTTATTTCCAAGAAATGTATGCATGTAGTAGATGCCTTGTGATTATAAGGAGAATAAATTATTATTAGAATAGTCTCTGCTAACGAATGGCTGCCCACAAAATGAATTTTCAGATGGACGCCTATTCAACACATCCCAATGCTCAAAACATCCATAGAACAAGGGAAGTGCAGCTACCATGCCACTGTATCCTGGCGTCTGACGCTTGTGAAGTTGAGTTAAACTGCTATGGTGTTGACTTTTATTTGTTTGTAATTATGCCCGCTGAAGTTATTTTTAACAGAGGCGGAGGGTCCACAAGCAAAGCGTTGCTCAATTTCGCAAGCCTCCATGGTCAAAACTTCAACCATGAACAACATTCTCCCGCTATAACGAGTCAGGTTAATTGCGCTGAGCCATAATTAAGGTGCCCCCATTTCGGAAGCAATACCTCACACCCATTGTATCAGCGGGATCCAGTGAAACAGCTACATGGCTCCAGCGGCATGACGCCTCCCAAACAGCACTCAAAAAGGCACCATTACGGCTGGGTTCATTTAACAGCGCCGCTTTCTGAAAGAACCCACTCATGACAAACCGCAGGACATTACAGGCCAGCCCACAATAACCCAGCATCACACAATCCACGCCTGACCCGCTCCGCGGTGGTGCGCCCGCCACCTGTCGGCACCGGGAACAGGTGCGCCGCCCTCCCCCTCCGTGGGGATGGGTGAGACGTGACGGAGCAGGACCTGATCGTGACGGCGCGCCGCTCTGTTGCAGCCGTTCTTCGCGGAGCGGGTGTTCCAGATCTTCGACCGGGACAGCAGCGGCACGGTGTCGTTGCAGGAGTTCCTCGACGCCATGCACCAGTTCGCCGGCCAGTCGCACGACGACAAGATCCGATTCCTCTTCAAGGTGTACGATCTGGACGGTAGGTGGCACCACTGCGCCGGCGCCAGGGCGGAGCGCCAGGATGCCCGGCGGTCGTGGACTGAAACTTCGACGCGGCGTTTGGCAGGCTGTGCTGATATTTACTGGAATTAACGACGTGATGCAACTTTGTGAGCTAAGAGTGTCGAAGCACAAAGTTTGCCGTTTACCTTTCATGCTATTCGCCATAGCCTTAACTCGAATATGACACAAAGTGCTCAATTCGTTAAGCATTCGCTTACACTTTTCGTGATTTGGATCACCACTTTTTGTAAATTTGTCCATTCCTTCTCTCCATGGGTTTGTGGCCCGTTTTTCTGTGTGTTCCCGCCTTCCCTACTCCCTCCTCTTTTTGGCCGCCCCGGCCTTGTCATATTCTCCCCTTCCCACATCCCATTCTGGTTCTAATTCCTTCTGCACACACCTGCCTTTCATTCTGCTCTTATTTTTATTCCTCTGCATCTTTTTCAGTTCCTGCTCGCACCGTCTCCCTATTTCTCTTTATCTTTTCGTGTTTCTTTATGTTCAGAAGTTGAGCGCAAAATTACCACTGCGGTCGGCGCGCGCGAACACCCCAATAAGACGCACATTAGGCATTATGCCAGAAGTGCAGTGTTCTGATACCTCGCAGGAGACACATCGCAAATTGCACTCGCATATCACGAATCACCACTTCGGACTGTTTTACATATCTGCTATGTTTCATACACGAATGCATTACCCTCCCTAGCGCCATCTAATGAAACCATTGCGTGTGATACTCGGTCAGCAGACGGCTGTAGTCCTGCCCCGCTGTGACGTGGGTCCACTCACCCGCTGTGACGTGGGTCCACTCACCCGCTGTGACGTGGGTCCACTCACCCGCTGTGACGTGGGTCCACTCACCCGCTGTGACGTGGTTCCACTCACCCGCTGTGACGTGGGTCCACTCTCCCGCTGTGACGTGGGTCCACTCACCCGCTGTGACGTGGGTCCACTCTCCCGCCGTGACGTGGGTCCACTCACCCGCTGTGACGTGGGTCCACTCACCCGCTGTGACGTGGGTCCACTCTCCCGCTGTGACGTGGGTCCACTCTCCCGCTGTGACGTGGGTCCACTCACCCGCTGTGACGTGGGTCCACTCTCCCGCCGTGACGTGGGTCCACTCACCCGCTGTGACGTGGGTCCACTCACCCGCTGTGACGTGGGTCCACTCTCCCGCTGTGACGTGGGTCCACTCTCCCCGCTGTGACGTGGGTCCACTCTCCCGCTGTGACGTGGGTCCACTCCTCCCGCTGTGACGTGGTCCACTCACCCGCTGTGACGTGGGTCCACTCTCCCGCTGTGACGTGGGTCCACTCTCCCGCTGTGACGTGGGGTCCACTCACCCGCTGTGACGTGGGTCCACTCTCCCCGCCGTGACGTGGGTCCACTCACCCGCTGTGACGTGGGTCCACTCACCCGCTGTGACGTGGGTCCACTCTCCCGCTGTGACGTGGGTCCACTCTCCCGCTGTGACGTGGGTCCACTCTCCCGCTGTGACGTGGGTCCACTCTCCCGCTGTGACGTGGGTCCACTCTCCCGCTGTGACGTGGGTCCACTCTCCCGCTGTGACGTGGGTCCACTCTCCCGCTGTGACGTGGGTCCACTCTCCCGACGCAGGTGACGGCCTGATTCAGCACCGCGAGCTTCAACACGTAATGCACGCCTGCATGGAGGAGAACGGCATGAAGTTCAGTGACGAGCAGATCGAAGACCTGACGTCAGCGCTGTTCGAGGACGCCGATGTGGAAGCTCAGGGCGCCATCACCTACGAGGACCTGAAGGCTCAGCTGGAGAAGCACGAGGGTCTGCTGGAGAACCTGTCGATCAGGTGCGCAGTAGCGAGCGGGGCCGGTGGGCTGGTGTCGGCACTAGGATGGTGCGGGACACCGTTGTCATCCTCGCTGCGAAGAATCTATTCCGATTCTGCAACACTTTAAGCGTCGGATACACCCGCGCCGGTATGATTTCAAAATCTTCCAACAACTTGGATAGACGGCAATGCCACATTGGCTACTCTACTCTTTTTGACAGGTAGCCAACGCACACAGCCTGCTTGTTTTTACTTGCCCGACACCCATGAACAAGTGACTAGGAGCCTTCCCACCGCGGATATCCACAGCCTTGAGAACCGTCCGTTCAATCCACACAACAACCTAAACGTGTCAACTGCAACACTTCCTACCAAGCACGAAAATGGGTAACCAACCAAAAAGGCGGTGGAGATCAGGAGGACTCATAAATTCTATGTTGGCAGTAGCAGTCAGCGGTCAGCAACAGCAATGGTGGTTGATATTAAAGATGCGCATGACAAGTGGTGCCAGAAAATAGTCGGTACCAAGGAGGGTAGCTGACAGACCACTAACACCAATACCCAAGTTACCTCACTACAACACATAATAACGTTCCACTTGGGGGGCAAAACCAAGGGTTCATCAGGGTTCAAATCAACAGCGACATGCATTACATCAAACGGTCAGAAGAGGATCGTTCCATGCAGTGTGGAAGCGGAGGTGACGATACAGTCATTATGGTGGCATGCACGATTTGGGAACCCCCGTTTTGAATGGTAAAACTTCTCGAAGCACCATGTCACCCAGTCATGCATCTTCTCCCGAAGGCGTGTTTAGGCGCTCATGTAAAGTTCAGCATCCCGATATGCTATGCGTAGTATTTGTTAATTATTTAATTCCTGGCTCACGGCCACACTCATTCTTCTTTCATGCTTTTCAGTACGTTCTTTAGATCCAATATCAGCACATTGGTTTTCTGTGGACACCGTGTGTGTCCTACATACCATACGACTCCGTGCAAAAGTACGGAGTTGAAACTAGGTCTGACTACGGCCCCTCCACATTATCACTGGTCCCCTGAGTTATGTGAGCTGAGTTATCAATCGCGTAACGACACCAGAATAAAGCTTGAGTGTGCACAAAAACTGCGCACAACACTTACGGTCGCCGGGCACGCAAACTTGAACAAATTGGATTGCATCTCCTTCCTTTGTAGAGCGCCAACGCGCGACGAGGCCACAAAAAAGAACGGCAAAGGAAATCCACTGGAACAAGCAGTGCAACAGTTCTTTTTCCCTCAGCAATCTGCCCTCAATTCACTGTTCTTTATGCACGCGTGTATCGCGTTGCTCACTCCTCTCGAGATCCTCCATAAAGATAGGAACTTGTGATTGGGCTAGCAATTCCCTGCCAGTTATTACATTGTGCGCCACTCGTAGCCACTGAAAAACAAACGAAAATTATAGCTATCTCCACTGCACAATCTGAGACGCTTTGTTCAAACAGCCTGAGTAAAAACAAGCTTTTTGCTCGTTTGCTGACGTTGTCATGTGCCCACGTTAAACATGACGGCGTTCCCGACAAACGGTTCATCAGTACAGCAGACATCTTCATCCATCGAGCCTGCAGTCATTAGCTACGAATTTACGTTTTCATTGGCTGCTGTGGGGCGGGCGTCTGCAACATGGCGTCCGTTTTCACCGGGGCGTTCCTGACGCGGTGGTAAATCAGCCACGCGCTGACGCGACACGAGCCAATAGACCGGCCCCAGGCGTCTGGTAAGAGCCTGTCAGGGCTGTCAGCGGCTGGGGGCACGGCTTCACTGTCTCGGCCCAGCGCCGCTGCACCCAAGCCGTGCACGCTGTGTAAGCCACAGATCGGCACCAGCTGCGCCGCTGAACACCGCATCAGGATGCGGTGCAGGCATTCGTTGTTCGGTACATTAGTGGAGCGATGCTGCCTCTCTGCTTGGGTGCAGTCGGATGCAGCCGGCCATGCCATATGCATGCTGGCCATCCGTGAACGCTTTGTGGTGGGGCTTGAGTGGTTTCTAGGAGCACTGGCGCGTTGTGTTCCAGTAACAGCGCTATGCGCTGTTTGACCTTCCCTGCTGTTCACACTGAGGCCGGTGGTCTGTTGCTGTTACAGCATCGACCGTTGGCTGGTGCCCCCGCCGCCCAAGAAACGGTCGTCGTTTCTCAACACGCTGGCTTCGATGAAGCCGTACCAGTTCTCCATGCGGTACATCAGAAACAACTACGCTTACCTGGCTCTACTCTTCGCCTTCCTCGCCGTCAACATCGGCCTATTTGTCGGCCGCTGCGTGGAATTCAAGACGTACCCCATATCGTACATCATCGCCAGGGCGTGCGGTGAGCGGCGGATGCATGGGCAGAGATGCGCTGCTTTGCAGCAGGGCCAATTGTTGACAGCATGACATGCATTTAGTGACACACCTAGTGTCAGCTAAGCCCCGTTGTTTCAAAGCAGTCAGGTTTCGTCGCAGGGCGACAGCGCGTAGGCGTTCGCATCTCGTATGTTGTCACTACAGCGACGGTGATACAAAGTTCGGCATTTCACCGGACGCCACAGACAAGGCTCTATTTTGAAGTCTGGGACGCTTGTAAAAACTGCCACCATTTCGCAAAGTTATGGCCGCCTGTGACCTGATGACATTTACCTATTCCCAGGCCAAGCGCTCAACTTTTGCTGCGCCTTCATTGTCGCTGTGATGTTGCGAAACCTTATCACGCTGGCTCGCACAAACGGACTGGCCTCGTTCCTGCCGCTGGACGAGCACATCTACTTCCACAAGATGGCCGGCTGGTTCATCTTCATCTACAGTGCGGTGCACACCATCGCCCACTTCATCAACTTCGGCGAGTGTACCCTTTGTCGGAGCGGGTGTATCTGTCAGATTATGACAGTCATCTGGCTCATAATATTGCAAAATGTTTGCCTGCTCTTGGTGTGACAACACACCGGGAGTGGGCAAAACTTCCCGCATTGCCGATATTTTAGGATGCCTGCATCTAGACCAAGGGATCTAGGTTCGACTTACCCCAAGGAAATGCTTCTACGTGATTACAGTATTGCAAACAATTTTTAAAATTGAAGTAATTGGCTTTGATCCTGGCGACGAGGTTTGACACCGAACGTTGACCTGCTTTGTCTAGGCCCATCTTTGTGGTCACACTCGCACACGCACACGTACACGCAAACGCATACGCACACAGGACACACCCACCCACACACCAACACACCAACACGCAAGCATGCACGTACAGAGTGATTTCAAAGCCGTACCATCAAATAACATCGCCGTCCCACCAGCACCGGAGACTGTCAACGGAGGCGATCGCTGACGCGGTGTTTCGCTGCCCAACAGCGGTGAACGTGGTGCCGCCCGACGGCGCCCTGAGCTCGTTGAACGAGGGCAACTTCACGTACGCCGAATGGCTGCTGACAATGAGGCCGAAAAAGTTTGGCCTGATACACGGCTTTGCAAACCCCAGCGGGATTGCGCTAATGGTCATCCTTACCGTGATGGTCATCTGCTCCCAGCCGTTTGTTCGCAAGAAGGGCAACTTTGAGGTGAGGCGGGGGTGCGGCGGCCAGCGTCGTGGCGTGGGTCCGGGGGCTGGCGATCAGTTTCACGGCGGGGTTACGATGGGATGCTCCGGATCACTAACATTGCGCCCATCGACGGCTAAGTGTGTAATGCACGACGTGGCTGCGGAGCTCGAAGGAACGTGTGTTATAGTGCTGTGCGTGGTCCTCTACGCCTGCTGCCAGAGGCAAACAGCATGGGCGTTTGACGCGTGGGAAATGTCTTCTGGCTCTCTATGGGCTCATACGGGCATGCATGCTGTGCGTCATGTCCGTGCTCAATGCACCCGTCTGTGTCAGTGCGCGTGATGAAAGTACCACCCTGTACTGTACCACCCCTGCACCACCCCTCTGCCCAGGTATTCTACTGGACCCACCTGCTGTACGTGCCCTACTACATACTGCTGATCCTGCACGGACCCAACTTCTGGAAGTGGTTCATCGTGCCGGGCGTGCTGTACCTGCTGGAGCGGCTGGTACGCCTCGTGCGCACCAAAACCGGCCACGGCCGTACCTACATCAGCTCCGGCATCCTGCTGCCCTCCAAAGTCACCCACCTGGTGCGTACCCTGCGGCGGGGGAGTCGGGCTTGGTCGGGGTAGAGGGGAGAGACAGCGGCGGGTCCGGGACTTCGGCGGACGAGCTTGTGGCGCCGCCACATGGTGACAGGAAGAGGGGTGGGCAACCTGAAATGGGACCGTTAATGAGCACGTGTCTGAACTCACCGATCGCCTCCACGAGCCGCCGCACATCTGTGACAAGAGGTCCACAAATGGCCTGGGACGGGACCTTGGCTCGAGTGACCTGGACTCCGCTCCCTGTTCACAGGTGATCAAGAGGCCTCGAGCCTGGTGTATCACCCGGGTGACTACTTGTTTGTCAACATCCCGGCCATTGCCAAGTACGAATGGCATCCGTTCACCATCAGCAGCGCACCGGAACAGGACGGTGAGTGCGAGCCGCGTGGCGGCGTGGCAGCGAGCCAGCTGAACTAGTGGCATGGCGATCCTGGTTCGAGTCCACAGCGCTGCGTCATTTTTCAGCCTAAGGCAACGTCCCAGGAAAGTTTACGGCGCTAAGAGCATGGGGCAGTGTTTTGGGAAACTTTGGGAAAAACGAGCTCGCTGTGCGAATACACGAACTTAGATTTAGACACGGGAGCCTGCGTATTACATCAATGACAGTAAAAGTCGGGTTAGAAACAAACTTGTGCCTTGAAAGGATTTAAGCTATCGCACGATTTATTTCAATAGTCTTTCCATAGAACGAGGAGAAGGTTCTTGTTCTGAGAGATCTATTTTGAATCAACAAATCCAGAACCTGGAACATGATACCACCTTTGCGATTTGCCTTCCGCTGTAATGTTATGGTCTAAAACGCTGGTATAGCTCAGCATGTATGAGCAGGTGGTGAGAAATGTTCAGTGAATCTGTGTTAAGAAAAAAATTGGAGAACATCATGGC